>NC_133647.1:33104117-33380936 GCF_009905375.1 Apium graveolens
AAGGGGTAAAACCTATAGGGTGCAAGTGGGCTTTCAAGAAGAAAACTGACAATGATGGTAAAGTACAGACCCATAAATCGTGACTAGTGGCAAAAGGTTTCAAACAAATTCATGGTATAGACTATGATGAGACCTTTTCACTAGTTGCTATGGTCAATTCCATCAGGATTTTGCTAGAAGTAGCTGCTTACTACGACTATGAGATTTGGAAAATGGATGTCAAACCCGCTTTCTGTAAGTTGCTTCAATCTATTTATGGATTGAAGCAAGCCTCAAGGACATGGAATCATCATTTTGATGAAACAGTCAAAGAATTTGGCTTTATTCAAAATAAAGATGAACCATGTGATTACAAGAAGGCTTGTGGGAGCCATGTGGCATTCCTAATACTATATGTAGATGACATATTACTAATAGGGAATGACATACCTTCTCTTTAGGCTGTTAAGACTTGGTTGGGAAATAGTTTCTCGATGAAGGACTTAGGCGGTGCTACCTATATATTAGGGATCAAGATCTTTAGAGATAGATCAAGGAAATTAATCGGCCTAAGTCATAGTACATAGACTGACAAAGTATTGCATCATTTTGGGATGCAAGAGGCAAAAAGAGGATATGTCCCACTGTCTCATGGGATATTGATCTCAAAAGACAACTACCCTAAATCATTAGATGATAAGGGTCATATGAGCAAAGTTCAATATATTTCATAAATTTGATCTATAATGTATGTGATGATATGTACTCGTCTTGATGTTTTGTATGCCTTGAGCATGACGAGCAGATAATAGTTTAATCCAGGGGAGCGTCACTGGACAGCTCTCAAGAATATTCTAAGTACTTAAAGAGGACTAAAGATTCATTATTGGTGTATGGAGAAGATGAGAAGCTGGTTGTAAAGGGTTACACTGACGCCAGCTTCCAGATAGACAGAGACGATTCAGTATCTCAGTCAGGTTTTGTATTTTGCCCTAATAGAGGTGCTATAAGTTGGAAGAGTTCAAAGCAAGAGACAATAGCTGATTCTACAATGGAAGCTGAGTATATTGCTGCCAGTGAAGCATCCAAGGAGGTTGTTTAGATACAGAAATTCATAAAGGGACTTGGTGTGGTTCCATCGATCACAGATCCAGTTCATCTTTATTGTGATAATAATGGAGCCATCGCGCAGGCTAAAGAACCTAGGTCCCATTCCTGGAAAAAGCATATACTTAGGAGATATCACCTTCTTCGAGAGATTAATGAAAGAGGAGATATACATATATGTAAAGTACATACTGATGATAATGTTGCAGACCCACCGACTTAGGCTTTGTCGCAGCAAAAGCACGAAGGTCATACTACTGCCATGGGTATTAGATACATGAGTGATTGGCTCTAGTGCAAGTGGCAGATTGTTAGTGTGTGTGCCCTTGAGACAACACTATTATTTTATGTTATGACACATTTGGATTATTAATTATGATTTTTAAGGATTTTTCTTTAGTAATTTATTATATCTTTATTTTCTGTGATAAAATATTAGATTAACAAATGTCCTTGGAATATGATATGTAAATCTATATCTCTAAGTACGTGACTTAGAAATGAGATTATGAGAATAGTATTGATATTCCTAAAGCTCCCTAGTCAAGTATTAATGTTAAGGGATGATAATAAATATGTTGAGACTATTGTGTTTGTTGACTGATGATCACATCTCATTGATCATAGGTACGGTGATACTAAAGTGTAACTACATGCACATGTATTAGATACATGGTGCTGGATTGACCCGTTGTGAGATACTACATGTTTAAAGTGTCATAAGTTAATCTCACAGTGATAATGATGTATTGGTCCTTTGACCTGAAATCATTATATTCGAATATGAGAATTAGTATACTTGATATTATTTAAAGTTATTCTTGATCGGGTAATAATAAAAGTAGACATTGGGTACATTAGGAATCGTATGTGAAATATGAATGATCTAGATGGGATTTAGCCCTCCTATATTAAAGAAATGATATTATTGGGCTCTTGATTGAGTAAGACTATAAAATGCATGGTCGTGCTCAAATACTGATTTGTTTAATAGTTTACTCATTGATCAAAGAAAGAAGGATTAAACGTTAATAGAGGATGACACAATGCATGCTTCGAGTTCGATCTATAATATAAGGCTAAAGGGATTATATTACATTGTACATTATTCACGAAAGGTTTAATTGAATCACCAATTATTAGTATTACTTGTGGAGCAATGATATATTACTAGATGTCACTCATTGTTTATAATTTTATTATTAGAAAATTAAATTTTTGCCAACATAATAATATCCTAAAGGGTCACACACAAAGAACATTTAAAATGGAGTGTTATTTAAATTATGAATTTAAATATTTTATTATTATTAATTTGAGTTTAATTATTAAATTAATTAAGTGAGACTTGATTAATTGTATGTATAATAGAATTCAAATTTAATAATAATATAAATCCAAAATCAGAATGGGTCCTTTTAGAAGCCCATTAGGCTTAGGGTTAAGCCTTAATCCTCTCTCCCATATATATACATTAAGATGTAATATTTTTAGGATAGAAGTTACATCATTTATTTAGAAAAACCCTAGCTGTGACGCCATCCAAACCCGGGGTCTAGATTTTGGGGTCACTATACGATAAAATAAAATAAAATAGGCACATCGAAATAAAATAATAAATATGACCCCTTGCATACAACTGGACCGATCACAGGTTATAGTGTGAAACAGACACTAATACAAACCAAATGTTATTACAAACCATAAATCTATTTAGTTTTACAAACTATTCAAATTTTATTACAAACCTCTAGACTAGTCAAGCGCCCCAAAATAGTTTACCTGGAAAACACACCAACTATTTACAAGTACACCTCTCCTGGAGAAACCTGGATCTCAAGCCTGATCTAGCTTAGCTGAAAGATCAAAATAATAAACAAGTATGAGGGAAGAAATGCTCAGCAAGCAATATATAGTTTATAATTGAACAAAAATAACAATGTCTGAGTAAAACAAGAAGTTGATATAATCTTTAATGTTTAAGCGACAATTTTTAACAAACATAATTATGCAATATGTTGTTCCTGATGATCAGTCATGAAACAACACCGGTATCCCGCAACCATACCGTAAATATAGGTATCGATATCCCGCATCCATACCGTACCTGTTGGATATCCATAAAAAGGCATATACTCGTCTTGCAAGATATTACACTTTCGTATAATAGCTCACGCTGGACCGGTGCCTCGGCCTCTTACGCTAACCAATACCCAATTCAAAAAACAATTTTTATTAAAGGAGTCATATCAATGATATCCTTATATATTTAACTCCCCTTTTGACATGGTCCGGAGTTATCTTAACAACTGATGGTGAAATAACTAGAATAATTAGTTATTCGCTAATCTCAACTCAGCGTTCCACTGTATCCCGCAGCCATACCGTAAATATAGGTATCGATATCCCGCAGCCATACCGTACCTATTGGATATCCATAAAAAGGCATATACTCGCCTTGCAAGATATTACACCTTCGTATAATAGCTCACGCTAGACTGGTGCCTCGGCCTCTTACGCTAACCAATAATCAATTCACACAACAATTTTGATTAAAGGAGTCGTATCAATGACATCCGTATATATTTAACTCCCCATTTCACATGGTCCGGAGTTATCTTAACAACTGATGGTGAAATAACTAGAACAATTAGTTATTCGCTAATATCAACTCAACGTTCCACTGTATAGAGTGATTTATAGCGATATGTAAAAATGTTTAACTATTCTAAACTTAGAATAGTATAGAAACTAGTATAATAGAGTTTAGAATCAATATCACGTGAATGATAAGTGAAGATATAGATACTTGCAATTATACTACAAGAAATTTGATGAATACTTGCATATTAGGATTCATCATAAATATCACGTGAATGATAAGTGAAGGTAGGGATACTTGCCTGGTATGCTCGATAACTTCTTATTATAACTCTGGCTTATAGCTGCTGGCTACTAACTCCGTCTAACACTTAACTGCACTCCTTTCTACTCGATTCTATAAACAAAAGGACAATCTTAATTGACAGAACCAAACTCAATCGACGTAACTATGCGTCTTGACATCTACCCGATCATTTATAACTAATCATGGCATTTTAAAACTGTAAAAAGATAGCATGCATATCATATAACACGTAATCATGTTATCCGTATAACACGTAATCACATATTTCATGCAACACATAAATCAGATAGTTAAAATATGGGTTTCAATACATTCAGAACTGAAATCAGGTCAATAATAGTGTTTAGCGATTAAATACCGACTCAAAATAAATCACAAATCAGATGACCTTTCAATACAAAAGAAATAGGCCCCAAAAGTATTTTTATTGGAAGCGTAATGTTTTTCTGAGTTCGTACGCGTTCGTTTCGTATTAAACAGACGAACGGTTCATTTATTATGAATAAAATAAGAATTAAATTGAACTAAATCAATTACTAATAATATTGATTGATTTTTAAATACCAAAATATATTTTTTAAAAGCTTAAAAAATATTTTTTAGGAATTATTTGAATTAATTGTAAATAATTTACATTTTATTTAACTATTTATAAATAAAATTAATTGATTAAATAATTTAATCAATTAATTAAATTCATAAATAATTAATTAAAATAAATTATAAATAACTAAATTAAATTAGATTTTTGAAAATAATAAAAGAAAATAATATTTGGAATTTAAAATAATTAGGTAAATGATTTTTAGGATTTAAAAATATTAACTAAATGATTTTTAAAATTTAAAAGAAATGAATTTTGAAAACGAAATTTGAATTTTCATTTTCATTTTACGTAAGGTATTTGGGCTTTTCCAGATTGAAACCGGGTCAAAGAAATGGGTTAATGGGTCGATTTTCGGGTCCCCAAGAAAACACGAACCCTATCGGAAATTCACCAGATTCCGGCGACGGCCAGGAATCCGGTGAAGCTCCGACGGGGATCAAATCAACGTTGTTTGGCTTTGTTCTTTGCAATAACCCGTTCGCCATCAACCCAGCAACTCAGAGATGGAAATTGTTACGACGGTATTTCTAAACCCTATCTATATATAATTGTGTGTTTATAATTAAAATTTAAATTGTGTGGAATTATAAATGTGGATGATCTATATGACTGAGTGCCTATAAACTAAGTGTTTAATGTATTAGTTTATAAAAAAAAATTGAAAAGAAAATCTTATCATTTAGTATTTTTAAATGATAATCAAAAGTACTTCATTTTATATGAAAAATCGATTTTAAAAATCTTTTAACAATATACTTTCAAATTTTATATCATTAAATTTCTCAAATCATAAGCTATTTTATGATATTTATTTTATGATTTATGGAGGTGCATTTATATTTATAAAAATTATTTTATATAAATTAGTTGATTTTTAAATTACTAATTACTTAGTTGCCCATGCATGCAAATACCCTTCAATTCAATTTAAAGGGCATAAGAGACAATTCATACCCCACTAACCTTCTTCTATCCACCAAAAGACTAAACTACCCTTGCATGCACTTTTGCTTGGTTATTGGAGAAGGGCAGTTTAGTACATTCTAAATTCCACTATTGAATTAATGCATGATGAACCATAAAGAGAGGAGGTAACCCAAAACTACACTCCACTCAAACTCATCATTTTCACTCTCAAATTTTCTCTCCTCCCCCTCTCTTTTTCTTCATTCGGCCGAAGCCCCTTCCCCCATTCCCTTCAAATTTTCTTCATCAAATCCTTTCCATTCTAGTGTAATTCCATTACCCATTCATATAATATACACTTTACAAGAAGTTCCATGCTTAGGAGATGAAGTTTAATTCTTGCTTGTCTTGGTTTTATGTGATCTCCAAAGAGATAATCTTAATTCATGTGGATTAAAGAGTTCTCTATGATGTATACTTTTTATGTGCATAAACTAAGTGTTTTCATGAATAAAACTCTTTTAAAACCTTTGCATGCTACTGATATTTAGTTGTAAAGTCATATTCTACTTTGCATGTTAGAGATAGGGCATTATTTTCAATTATAATCATGTCATATATGCTCTTCTTTTCAAAAATTTACATGCATGCTTAGTTTGTGTTAAATTCGACCTTATATGTGCTTAAAACGAATTATTTCCTTGATATTATGCTTGATCTTAGTTGTTAAAAGGTAGTGTGCATGATCTTTTGAAGTAGCTAAGTATTTCAAGTCGAAATTATGAGCTAATAACCCTCTTGTTTAGTCAAACTTGATTTAGTGATCATCTTGAGTTGCATGTTAAGTTTTATTTTGCATGTTGGTACTGTAGGGCATGGATGATCTCCATTATTGGTTGAGTCCTTATTTTAGAGTCTTATAGTAGTAAATTTGACTTGGTTGAGATTTAATTTATGGTTTTAAAGTGGGAGTTAAGGTGGAAAGGCTAGGATAGAATCCTGAAATTTTTTCCAGATTTGCATGTGAGCTTTGTGTTGATTTTGAATGGGCATTTCTTAGGCATTGTTAGGCCCAAACCACGGGGAGTTAAGACTTGGGGTATAATTAAGTCTAGAAGTCACAAATTAGAGAAACCCAACCATTTAGTGAGGTGCACACACCAAAATTTAGAATCTGTCCAGCAGGGGACAGTTTTGTTGCAACTTAGAAATGAGGAGTTTTGACCATGTCATGGGTAGGCCCTCACTACGCCTTGGTTAGTTATAGTTAGAGGGAGTGTCAGAAGAGTTTTTACAGCCATAGTTCATAGGAATTGAGTTAGAATCATGTGTCATAAGTTAGTGCAAAATATGACACTTTTCTATCCAGAAAACAGGGGAACATTGGACTTTAAGCTTAGGCCCAGGTAGGCCTAAGCTAGGGTCTTGAGCCACACCAAGTTTGAGAGTTGCCTTATGGTCATAAGAGTCTATTGTAGAGGTTTGAGAGGTAAAATTTAAGTGTAAGGGTGTGAATTGTACTCATAAACCCATTGGTGTCACTCTGAAATCACTATAATGAGCACAATCACTTGACCATTAGTTTTAGGGCACTTATGAGTGAGGCCTAGGTTGACCACCATAGTTGTAAGATAGTATAAGGTCATTAGAGTGAAAGGCCTAAGTCAGGGTCAATAGAAACTTGATGGTTTAGAAAAGGCACTTCGAGTTGTGAGGTCGATATTATGAGTTTTGACTAGTTTAGCATAGCTAAGTGACTTGAGTAAGTGGAGTGAGATCATCCAAGCCTAGTGATGCAATATAGTGTGTAATATATTATACTTATAAGGTGATTGTAAATATGTGATCATCCAACTCTGAAATGTGTTATGTGAGCATATGTGGCTATGGGTACTATTATACTTATAAGGTGATTGTAAATATGTGTGTATATAGGCCTAAGTGCCAATGTGCTTAATTTCGGTTCATAAATAGGTTGAGTTGGTGAGAATATATTATAATGAGGTAATTATTATTTGTGTAGGATCTCAAGACGAGGGTAAACTTGCAATTAAAGTCGAGTAAAGCTTCCAGTTGCTCCTACCTGTCAGTCAAGTCAAGCCTTTCTCAAGGCAAGTGTTTCAACCTATCTTTTTGTTTACAGTGTAAGTAGTTTAACTTTACTTGAGATTGCCATGCAAGTGATACAAGGGTCATACCATGCTAGTATACCAAAGTAATTGTGATGTCGAACCCTGTATAACTAACCTTATCTTGACACCTAAAAGTCAAAGATTCCTTAAATTTGTTCATGATTGCTTGATAATTCTATTCTTACCCCTAAAACATGATACTCTGATATACTTTGAACTGATGCTTATCTTCTTTATATTTTAAACATGTGTCTTATCTGGAACCACTACATTGAACCTAGTTGACCTAGTTCTTTCATACTATTCAATCATACCCAATTTTTGTCACTGGATCTATCCCATATATAACCCTCAACTGTGAAACTTCTATCTTGTGGAATAACGTTATGACTCTTTTTCAATACTTTCTTCCTTGGTTATCAGACCATTGCTGACTATCCTTGAAAACCCTGCTAGTGAGAAGTCACATCATTCTGATAAGAGTTCTTAACTCAAAATCTTTGATTGATGACTAAACACTTTGTATAGATCTTTATAAAGTTCTCCTTGGCATCAGTTTTTAATATAAAAAGTTAAAATTTTGATTTCCAATCCTAAAGGGGGACAAATATTTTCTTTAGATAGTGGATCTGGACTGAGACGCAAGTCCTTTCCGCTCTTAATTTGTAGGCTTAAAAGTTGCCTAGGGATCCCATTAATGTTCTAGAACCCAGCGAGGTTCGGGATTACTTCACGGCTGATCACCGACTGTAATCCGTAGCGTCATAAAATGGTTTTTGATAAGGAAATAGTTTTGAATGGTTTTATTATAAGAAAAGATGCCATCACCCTGAAAGTTTATCTCTTGATACTATATTGTTGAATCTTTCAATTTCATTGTTAATGTTTTATTCTTGTTTATGTATATTATAGCGCATGTTGAGCATTTGGCTCACTACTTGCTTTTACCCTGATATTTCAGCTAGCAGTTATGGTTAGATTCAAGCAGACCGCGCGTAATACTTGTGATGCCAATTCGTATGTTCGAGCTTAGGTAGTCTAGAGGTCGTTTAGAGTCCCTGGATAGCCCAAATAGGTTATATATGTATATAGGTTTATACAATATTATACGAGAGTGTAGGTATAGGATATTCGAGTCGTTCGCTACTAATTCTCTTATATATATATATGCATTTTTTGGCAGCAAAGGGCGCATTCTTCATCATCTTCTGAGCCGACTGACACAATTGCTTTCTCCTTGTATGCTGAGTTAAGGCGTGAGTTTGATATGCTTCAGGGCAAGTACGATCGACTGTTAGACCGATTGAAGAACGTGTATCCAGACAGCTGAAGCTATGAAGGAAAGCCTAAGGAGCAGATGACTGCGAGACTTGAGACTTTGGTTCAGTACGTCAACACTAAGCTTGATGAGATGCCATCGCACCGAGACCATACCAGCAAGTATACCATCAAGATAGTTGCGGATGAGCTCCAGAGTATTGTGAAGACGCTTCGTGAGGAGAAGACTACCGGTCCCTGTTCTGACAGAGTGGAGCATTAGTTCTTTCCTTTATCTACCTTTTATGTTGTTGTGCTGTTGGACTTTGTAGAATTCCATGTTATTTCCTTTAATTAAGCATGTTATACCTAGATTCAGACTCTATTCCAATCTTGATGTACCTTTACCCTAATTTCGATAATTATGCACAATCGTTCTATTTGCTTTCAATTGTTCCTATGATTTTATATGCATCACCCTAATTGTTTAATTTGGAACCCGATTGAATGAATATAATGACTTGTGACACCATAGCCATGAAATTTTCTGTATTGTTCATACATGTTTTGATATAACTTCTATTTCAGGATCATGCAACCTAAAAAGAAGAACCCGACAACAACTTCTACCATAGATGCTAATATTCATCGACTTCTGGAAACCTTACAACAGCAAACAAATGCTATAGCTCAACAAAAACTAACTCTTCAACAACAATTCGAAAACCAAGATAACCGTGAACCACACCAACCACCTGATCCACCAGTACCACCTCGATAAATTGTTACTTTCAAAGCTTTTCAGAATGTTAATCCACCTGCATTTCATGATACCACTGATCCGGTAATAGCTAATACATGGATTAGGGAAATGGAAAGAGCTTTTGAATTGGTTCAGTTAGGAGAAGATCAGAAGATGCCATATGCTACTTATTTTCTGAAAGGGGAAGTCATCTATTGGTGGGATTAAGTGAAAGCTATGGAGACAAATCAGCCGGTTTCTTGGGAAAGGTGTAAGAGGTTATTCCAGGAAAAGTATTACCCTAAGTATGTGCAGAACCAGATGGAGCTTAAATTTCTTGAATTGAAGCAAGGAAGTATGTCTGTATTGGAGTACGAGAAGAAGTTTACGGAGCTGTCAAGGTTTGTGACGAAGTATACCAACACTGAGGAAGAGAAAGCAAAGAGATTCCAACAAGGATTAGAGCCTTGGATCAGAGATAGAGTGGCTATGTTTGAGCTTGATACTTATGCTGGAGTAGTACATAAGGCTGCTCTGATTGAGAGTAATGGGATACAGTCAAGGAAAGAAAAGGATAACAAGAAGAGAAAAGTTCCATTATATAGAGAGAAGTCTAAAGCCAGAAGCTCACAAGACAGGAGTGTGAAAAGGATTGGATTCCACAAAGGCGGAAATTTTCAGAAGAAGGGAAATTTGAACAAGAGGCAAGATTCTAAGGGGGACAACTAGTCAAGCCAAGGATAAGTTGGAGAAAATAGATTTCAGAGACCAGAGTGCAAGCATTATGGAAAAAGACATCCAGGATTGTGTAATAAGTTGAACATGACATGCTATAGATGCAATCAGAAGGGACACTTGGCTAACGAGTGTAAGATATCGAAGCTGGGAGTTACATGTTATAAGTGTGGAAAGACTGGACATATAGCTAGGGAATGCAAGTCAACCGGACCAGTCAAGGCTTTAATGAACGTGGCAAGTACTAGTGCAAGCGCGCCAGTTGAGGTATTGGCATTACCTCCACCATCTACCGCAACTCCACAAGTGACAACAAGGATATTTGATTTAAAGATGAAGGACGCTGTTCAAAATTCTGAGGTGATAGCAGGTAAACTTTTAATGAATAATGTTGAAGCTAAGGTATTGATTGATTCTGGAGATACTAGATCTTTTATATCAGAAACTTTTGTTGATAAACTTAAATGTGATAAAATGACCCTGAACGAGGTAATAGATGTGGTAATTGCGAACCAAGAGAAGATTCTTGTGAGTCAATTATGTCCTAAGTGTGAGATTGATATTTTGGGGCATAAATTTTCAGCAGACTTGATACTTTTCAAGTTAGGGGAGTTTGACATAATCTTAGGCATGGATTGGTTATGGAAGAATAACGCCCATATAGATTGTAAATCTAAGAAAGTATATTTAAAGACAGAGATTGGAGAAAAAGGGGTTTTTAAGGGTCAGAGGCAAGAGCGACTGTTTCTTACAATCGTCCAGGTTAAGAAGGAGAGGTTGCGAATCATTCCTAGCCTATGTAGTAGATTCAGAAAGAGAGAGCGTTAGCATGGAAGATATCCCCGTGGTCAACGAATTTTCAGATGTGTTTCCAGATGAACTACCAGGGTTACCGCCTGATCGACAGATTGAGTTTGAGATCAACCTTGCTCCAGGCACAGAACCAGTTTTGAAGGCACCTTATAGAATGGCACCAGCAGAAATGAAAGAGTTGGCGAGCCAGCTATAGGAATTGTTGGACAAAGGAGTGATATGGCCAAGTACGTCACCATGGGGAGCACATGTTCTATTCGTAAAGAAGAAGGATGGAAGCATGAGGTTATGTATAGACTATCGGGAGTTGAATAAGATGACGATTAAGAACCGTTACCCGCTACCAAGGATAGATGATTTATTTGATCAGCTGAAAGGAGCTAAGTGCTTTTCAAAGATTGATTTAAGATCAGGATACCATCAATTAAAGATCAAAGAAGACGACATCCCAAAAAAGCATTCAAAACAAGATACAGATATTATGAATTCTTAGTAATGCCTTTTGGGTTGACTAATGCTCCTCCAGCATTTATGGATCTGATGAACCGGGTATTTAAAAAGTATTTGGACAAGTTTCTGTTTTTCTGAATATTAATAAAAATAAAAAAAATAAATAACCAAAATATGCTGCTATTTATATTATCTGTAAATTAATACCCTAAAATCATTTAAGGGTGTTTTTATTCCCATAATTATAATAATTGAGCCACAAAATAATAATTATGGGGAATAATTTTAAAAGTAATAAAATATAGAATTTATATGATAAATCCCTGAAAATTGCGAATAATTTAAAAAATACAAAAATACGGGGTATTTGAAATACGAACGATTCTATAAAAATAAAAACGTAAATTTTGTGGGCTTTGACGTCCCGGTGGGGTCCCGATCTGTTGATTTTTGAAAAACTGAAACGATTCCTAAATTAATAGAAAATCCTGAAAACACATAAAATGCATTCAAACGCATATAAAACGAGATAAACTGAGTACCTCGATAAAAACGCAAGTAAATACGAGTCCATATTATAGGTCGATTCATATCAATGCATTTTATACATATATTAATTACTCAAAAAATTTTCTGGTTCACACGGGAATACGAATAGCATTTATAACACGTAATATCATGGTAATGAACATTTTAACTTATACAAACAGATAATATTTATTTATTTAACATAAATATTCATATAATTTTCCCAGGTATTACATCCTCCCCCCCTTAACAGGATTCTGTCCTCAGAATCTACCTAGGAAAACAAGTGAGGATATTTGGATCGCATTTCACTTTCCAACTCCCAGGTCGACTCTTCCACCTTGGGATTCCTCCATAAAACTCGCACTAAGGACACAGACTTAGTCCTAAGCACTCTTTCTTTCTTATCTAAAATCTGCACTGGTCGCTCTACAAAAGAGAAATATGGCTGAATCTCGATTGGTTCATATTCTATCACATGATTCGAATCAGGAAAATAACGCTTCAACATTGATACATGAAACACATTGTGGATATGCTGCATGTGTGGTGGTAAGGCTAGTTAGTAAGCGACCTTTTCTACACGCCTCAAAATCTCAAAAGGGTCAACATAACGCAGACTCGGCTTTCCTTTCTTTCCAAATCTTGATAAACCTTTCCAATGTGAACTTTTCAATAGCACTGCTTCATCAACTTTAAATTTCATATCCTTTCTGGAAGGATCAACATATTTGCGTTGACGATCTTGAGCTGCCACTAATCTCTTCCGAATGATTTTTATTTTCTCTTTCGTCTGCTGGATCAATTCTGGACCCAAAATCTTTCTTTCACCAACTTCTTCCCAACATATTGGAGATCTGCATCTTCTCCCATACAAAGTTTCGTAAGGCGGCATTCTAATACTAGCATGATATCTGTTGTTGTAGGAGAATCAACTAATGGCAAATGTTCATCCCAACTTCCTTCAAAATCTAAAGCACATATCCATAGCATGTCTTCAATAGTTTGAATTGTCCTTTCACTTTGGCCATCTGTCTGCGGATGATACGTGGTACTCATATTCAACTTCGTTTTGAGGTAATCTTGAAAACTTCTCCAAAATATTGAATTAAAGCGAGGATCTCTGTCTAAAACTAAGGATACTGGAACTCCATATCGAACCATAATCGCCTTTAGGCATAACTGAACCAATTTATCCAATGAGAATCTTTCGTTGATAGAAAGGAAATGCGCTGACTTCGTCAATCTATCAATAATAACCCAAATAACATCATGATTTGCCCTGGTCCTTGGTAATCCCATTACAAAATCCATCGAAATATGTTCCCACTTCCATTCTGGAATGTCCAATGGCTGTAACAGTCCACTGGGCCTTTGATGTCATGCTTTGACTAGCTGGAAAGTATAACACTTACTTACCCATTCCGCAATTTCTTTCTTCATACTTGGCCACCAAAAGTTTTCTCTTAAGTCTCTGTACATCTTCGTACTTCCGGGATGAATTGAATATCTGGAGATATGGGCGTCTTTAAGAATTTCATTTTTTAGCTCGGCTACGTTGGGTAACCATATTCTAGAAGAAAATTTTAAGATTCCTTTATCATCCTTTTGACTCCCTTTCTCTTCTCCTGTCAAATCTTCTTGTTCATGGCTCATTACTTCTTCTTAACATCTTCTTATTTTCTCCAATAATTCTGGTTGAAAAGACATTGCACACAACATATTTGTAGACAAACTTGAAATACTGACCTCTATTTCAAGCCTCTTAAATTCCTTGATCAATTCCTCAGATGAAGTGATCATGTTTCACCTTTATTTTCTGCTTAGAGCGTCTACCACCATATTTGCTTTTCCTGGATGATAGTTGATGGTACATTCATAGTTCTTGATCAATTCGAGCCATCTTCTCTGCCTCATGTTCAATTCCTTCTGGGTGAAGATATACTTTAAACTCTTGTGGTCCGTGTAGATCTCACACTTTTCCCCATATAGATAATGCCTCCATATCTTCAATGCAAACACTATAGCTGCCAATTCAAGGTTATGGGTTAGATACTTCTTTTCACGTGGTTTCAGTTGTCTTGAAGCGTAGGCTATTACTTTGTCATGCTGCATCAAAACGCATCCCAATCTTTTATACGACACGTCACTGTAGATCACAAAGTTTCCTTGATCATCTGGTAAGACTAGCACTAGAGAAGATACTAATCTTCTTTAATTCTTGGAAACTCTGTTCGCACTTCTAATCCCATTCAAACTTCTGGTCCGTTCTGGTGAGCTTTGTCAATCGTGTGGCTATCTTTGCAAAATCCTGCATAAACCTCCTGTAGTCACCTGCCAATCCCATGAAACTTCTTACTTTTGTTGGTGTTTTTGGTCTCTCCTAGTTGATTATAGCTTCAATCTTTGACAAATCCACTTTCACTCCTTTATTACTAATCACGTGTCCAAGAAATCGTACTTTTTTTAACCAAAATTCACATTTGGAAAACTTTGCGTACAATTTCTCTGGTCGCAGTGTCTTTAGAACTATTCTAAAATGCTCTACATGCTCTTCTTCTGTCTTGGAATATATTAAAATGTCGTTGAAAGGCATATGTCATAGCCTACTCGTTTATTCGAGTATTTAACTCAACTCAAATAAGAATGTAATAAGTAAATAGTGGATCAATCATCAGAGAGATCTCACAAAGTAACATCTGTCAAAGAATAAAGAAACATTGTTCATCTGCAGACTTGAAGATTCACTGGAAGAAGTTCAAGAATTTGATCATGCCTCAGTGATATAAATCAAGATCGTGGATTTAATCAAGTGACAGAGATCTCGTCAAGGTATCATTTATTACAAGGATTCAATCAGAACAACAAAGTCAAGACATGAAGAAACGTCACGAAAGTTAGTCACTCATGAACCAGACAGTACATCGAGTGTCAGCATTGAAGTGACGGAATTGATTCATAAGTCTCAGTGACTTTCAGAAGATTGACAGAAGAATGGTTGCTGCTCAAGGTTAGTATTAATTCTCCATTAATTAATTAAGTCATATAATTTAATTAAGAAAATAAATTATATCTGCAAGGATTAATTTATTAATTAATTGAATTAAATTGATTAATTAATTTAGAATTAATATTAAGGAATTACAGAATTTTAATTGGTTTAAAATCTATTTAAATTGAAACAAGGCAAACTGATTGTATTAGTATGACAATCGGTATGACAATCAATAGTCATACCGAAAGTCATGCTAATTCATTAATTGTCTTGTTAGAATTTTTATTAGATTAAAAAATCTGTTATTAATCTTTGCAAGACAATCTGAATTGTACTTATATAACAATCGGTATGACAATCAATTGTCATACCGAAAGTCATGCTGGTTCAAAGGATTGTCATTGCAGTTCATTTGCATTCGGCTGTTTACTTAAAAAGAAACAAAAGAAGCAGAAGACAAGATCATCCAAAAAACTCAGCAAAAACAGAACATACAGAAGAACAAAAGAGAAAAAGAAGCAGAAAAATATTACATCTATTCTGCAACTTCAAGATCAATTTCTAGATTGTAAAGTTATATCCAATCAACTAGAAATACTTATCTTGTTCTTGTGTATCAATCTAGCGGATTAAAATCCCTAGAACTTAATCTCAAATCGCTTTTAGCATTTGATCTTTTAATTACAAAAATAGAAAAAGTTCATGTCGAATTTATTCTAAATTTGTAATAATTGATTTGAGATTAATCCCTTGTAACTGATACCGTAGTTGTAACACCTTTCAAGTTTAATAAAAGTTTTATTTAACTTGAATTTTGTTTCACAATTTTATTCCGCATTTTATTCGACTAAACGGTATTGTTTGCATTCAACCCCCTCTTCTACAAACAAATTGGGACCTAACAATTGGTATCAGAGCCTTCTGATTAACGTACAAATCTAGATCCTAGACTTTTGTGTTTCTTTCACTTCTTGAATTTTTTATTCACTCAAAAAATTCATAATGACTACACAAAAAGTTGGAACCGTTAAAATTCCACTTTTCGATAAAGAAAATTATGTTATGTGGAAGAAGAAGATGCTACTGTTTTTACAGGTTGCTAATCCCAAATATTTGCAAGTGTTGAAGAAGGGTCCAAAAATACCTATGGTTATTGAACCAGAGGTAATAGAAAATGATGTGGTGATCACCAAAGCGAGAACTTATGTGAAGGATCCTGAGGACTTCTCTCCTGCTGAAATAGAAGAAGCTTCCCTGGATGCTAGCCTTCAATTAATCTTAGTAGATTCCCTTAATCCCCTAATGAATAGACATGTGATGAATTGTAAAGATTCCAAACATATCTGGGAAACTATTGAGATTATTAATGAAGGCACAGAGGAAGTTAGGGAGAACAAACTAGAAATCCTAACCTCTGAGTATGAATACTTTAAATCCAATCCAGGAGAAGGAATCACTGAAGTGTTTGAGAGGTACAATGCATTGATCAACAACCTGAACATTAATGGTAAATACTATTCCATCAGGGAGGTCAACAAAAAGTTCCTTTTGACACTGCCAACTCATCTCGAACATAGAATCACTGCCATAAGAGAAGCAAGAGATCTGAGTGAGATTTCTTTGGAAAGGCTCTATGGTGTGTTAAAGACTTATGAGTTGGAGCAGATTCAGCAGAAGGAAGTTTACGGGAAAGGAAGAGTGGTCAGCACGTCTACTGCTCTAGTAGCTGATGAACAGCAACAACAACCACTATATCAACAACAATCTCAACAGTCAGATAGAATGGTACAGTCTTCCAAGGTTGAAGATAATGTGATAGTAGCAGAATTTGATTCTCCTACTACAAATCAATCAGGAGATGATTATTATTCCTTGGAAGAACTGGAGCAATTGGAGGATGAGTCAATGGCCCTGATTGTCAAGAGATTCTCAAATGTCAGATTCAAAAGGAATCCCAAGTTCAAGTACAAGTCCAACTACAACAGATTCCAGAAAGGTGGATCTTCATCCTCTAACACCAGCAGTGGTGGGTATAAAACAGGGATGGTTGATCGAAGCACCATTCGATGCTTCAACTGTAATGAGTTGGGACACTTTGCCACAGAATGCAGGAAGCCAAAACAAGCAAGGAAGAACTCTTACGATTCTAATCAGAAGAGTAAATCTGAAAGGGCGTACCTGGCAAAGGGAAGAAGCTGGGATGATACTGACAGTGAAGATGAAAAAGTTGGGAATCTTGCTCTCATGGCTAGTGATGCAAGCACCTCATCGTCAAGAAAAGAGGTAAAACTTTCTGATGCTGAAATGGTTTATCATCTAAGAGGTAACTTAGATTGTGCTCGTCGTGATAATGAATTGTTAAATCAACAAATCAAAGACCTTGAGAAAGAGGTCAATGAATTAAGACTTGTGCACATTAATCAAGATAAACTTAAAGATCAAGTATCTTTTCTAGAGAATAGAGTTGACTGTTATAGACAACTCGAAACTATTCTCAAAGACAAGATCACCGGTCTTGAGGCTAAGGTTAAAGCTTACTTTAATTCTTGTTCGAAGTCCAAAGAGTTTTACAATAAACAAGCTGTTAATCAAACACACGGAATAGGTTATGATTACAATGCTGCTATTGGAAAATTAGGCATAAACTCCCCTCCTCATGTATGTGCTAAAGGCAGGGAAGTACCACATGTGCTTAAGGGTGTTGATGAACCCCTCTATAAGGAATCAATTGCTGAACCATTTGATGAGACCTCTTTTATTATTCAAGAAGAAATCCGTGCTGAAGATAATGCTAATGGGAAAGCTGTCTCCAAGACAAGTGTGTCAAAAGTTCCAGTCAAGGTTGTGAAAGCAACTGAGACTAACTCAGACACACATGAGTTGGATAACACAAATGCCATGTCTACCATGCATAAGTTGCCTATTGTTAATCCTTCTCATAAAGCATGTGGTGTTCCTGATTGTATGTCTTGTGCTTTTAATCTGTTGTTTGCTTATTTTAATGGTAAGCATGTTTCTAATGATAAGACTACTCCTCGTCAGCATGTGAATAATAGAAAGCATGATAGGTCTAAGACTGCTAGTCCTCCTAAAGCTAGAAAGGAGACATATGTGCCTAAGCCTAAACATAAATTTGATAAGGCTGTTTTAAAGGTCAAATGTTCAGTCATTGAGAATGTTGAGAATAGTGAAATTAAGAATGTTGTTTTGCCTGATAAAGGCCAATTTTACAAGTATGCCGGACCCAGCCAAGCTTGGGTTCCGAAGAAGTTCTAATCCATTTGTATTGCAGGGCATTAAACAGGTACAACCGGTAGTGTGGATTCTTGACAGCGGATCGTCAAGACATATGACCGGAGATAGAGCCCTGCTATCAAATGTGGTTGAGAAAGCTGGCCCAGTGGTTACCTTTGGAGATAACAGCAAAGGTTTAACGGAGGGATATGGCTGTTTGCAAGCTGGAAATGTTATCATTGAAAATGTATATCTTGTGCAAGGACTTGAACACAATCTGCTTAGCATTAGTCAGTTCTGTGACAACGGCTACAATGTTTTATTCGACAAGCTGAAGTGTCAGATTCTGCACAAGAAAAGTGAAAAACCCTCCTTAATAGGAATCCGGAAAGGAAATCTGTTCGTAGCTGACATGAACTCTGGAAGCAATCTTGAAGTCAATTGTTTCTATGCAAAGGCATCGTCAGATGAGAGTTGGCTATGGCACAAGAGACTTTCCCATCTCAATTTCAAAACAATGAATTCTCTTGTCAAAAGAGAATTGGTAAGAGGTCTGCCTCAGCTGGAATTCTCTCCAGAAGGACTATGTGAGGCTTGCCAGAAAGGAAAGTCAAAGAAAGCAAGTCACAAAGGCACTGACACATCTTCCATAACTGGTGTTCTGCAATTATTGCACATGGATTTATTTGGTCCAGTTAATATCCTTTCTATGTCAAAGAAGTGTTACTGTCTTGTGATAGTTGATGACTATTCCAAGTATACGTGGGTTTTATTTCTTCACTCTAAGGATGAAACACCACAAGTTGTGATTGATCATATCAAGATGATTGAGTTAGATTCTAACGTCCCTGTTAGAGCAATAAGGTCAGATAATGGAACAGAATTCAAGAATGCACTTCTCAATGGATTCTGTACAGACAAAGGGATTACCAGACAATTTTCAGCTCCTAGAACCCCTCAGCAAAATGGAGTGGTAGAAAGGAAGAATCGTACATTGATTGAAGCTGCAAGAACGATGTTAAATGAATCAGGTCTTCCAATGTACTTTTGGGCTGAAGCTGTCAATACTGCATGTTATACTCAGAATCGAACTCTAATCAACAAAGACTTCATGAAAACTCCTTATGAGATTTTGAATGAACAGAAACCTTCTATCAAATACTTTCATGTATTTGGTGCCAGATGCTTCATGCTCAAGGATGGAGATGATCGTCGTGGTAAGTTCGAGGCAAAGGCATATGAGGGTATTTTTGTTGGATATGGAAGAAGATCATATAGAGTGTATATCATTGATCAACACAAAGTAACTGAAAGTGTCAATGTTACATTTGATGACACTAAACTCCCTAGTATCCAAACTGAAGATCCTTCTGAGAAACTGAAGTTTGATGATACGTCAGATTCAGAGTCGGAACATGGTCAAGAACCTGAGGTTGTTGCTGGTGAAGAACCTGTTAATCCTGATGATACTCAAGGTAATAGTGATGGAAACTCTGGCAACAATGGAGATACCACTGCTACTGACGGAGAATCTTCAAGTCAACATTGCAACAACTCAGGGGGAGATGCTGAAGGATCATCTAGTAGGACACAACATCACAATGAATTTCAAGGCGAATCATCAAGATCAAATCTTCCAAGACAGACTGTCTGGAATAAAGCTCACCCTTTTGAGTTGATTATTGGTGATCCAGATGTTGGAGCCAGAACTAGACGTGCTACTCAAAATGAGTGTCTGTTCTCAGGATTTCTTTCTGAGATGGAACCTAAGAAAATTGAAGAAGCACTGACTGATCCAGATTGGGTGATTGCTATGCAAGATGAACTCAATCAGTTTGAAAGTCAACAAGTTTGAAAACTGGTACCTAGGCCTGTACACAAGAAAGCTGTTGGTACTAGGTGGGTATTCAGGAATAAACTAGATGAAGATGGTGTGGTTACAAGAAACAAGGCAAGACTGGTAGCTAAAGGGTATTCTCAAGCTGAAGGTATTGATTATGATGAAACCTATGCTCCAGTGGCTAGACTTGAGGCCATCAGGATATTTCTGGCATTCGCAGCATTTTCAAACTTTAAAGTTTATCAAATGGATGTCAAGAGCGCCTTTCTAAATGGAAAGCTGGATGAAGAGGTATATGTAGAGCAACCTCCTGGTTTTGAAGATCCAGATCATATGGATTTTGTCTTCTTTCTTTTCAAGGCTATCTATGGGCTAAAACAGTCTCCAAGAAAATGGTATGACACTCTCTCTGAATTTCTTATTGAAAATAGCTTTATTAGAGGTGTCATAGACAAAACTCTCTTTTCTAAAAAACATAAGAATGATACTATATTAGTCCAAGTCTATGTGGATGATATAATATTTGGGTCTACTAATGATAATCTCTGTAAGAGATTTGCTAAGTTAATGCACAGCAAGTTTGAAATGAGCATGATGGGAGAGCTGAAGTTCTTTCTTGGATTACAAGTAAATCAAAGGTTAGATGGAACATTTATTTGTCAATCCAAGTATCTCAAGGAACTCCTCAAAAAGTACAATCTAGAGGATTCTGCATCAGCAAGGACTCCATCAACTACAGCTGTCAAGCTTGGACCATGTGAAAACTCCATTAAGGTAGATGTCACAAGCTACAGAGGTATGATTGGCTCGTTACTCTATCTTACTGCAAGTAGACCAGATATTATGTATGCTACATGTTTATGTGCAAGGTTCCAAGCGGATCCTAGAGATATTCATCTCGTTGCTGTTAAACGAATCTTCAGATATCTTAAGGGAACACCAAATCTAGGTATTTGGTACCCTAAAGAATCTGGTTTTAACCTTGTCGGATATACAGATTCAGATTATGCAGGAAGTGTTGTTGATAGGAAAAGCACCTCAGGAAGTTGTCAATTCCTAGGAAGCAGGCTAGTCTCATGGTACAGCAAGAAATAGCAAACAGTTTCCAACTCAACGGCCGAGGCTGAATATATTGCTGCTGGAAGCTGCTGTGCTCAGATCTTGTGGATTAGGAACCAACTACGAGACTATGGCTCTGTATTGAACAAGATTCCTATTTTATGTGACAACACAAGTGCAATAGCCATCACCAACAACCCTGTGCAGCACTCGAGGATAAAGCACATTGACATCAGGTATCATTTTATTAGAGAGCACGTCATGAATGGTACTGTTGAACTATTTTTTGTTCCAACAGAAGAACAAATTGCAGATATTTTCACTAAACCACTTGACGAATCCACATTTACCGGATTAGTTGGTAAATTGGGCATGTTGAATAGTTTTAGTGATTAATTTAGTTAATATCTGGAATCTGTTCTTGAATGAATTTACAAATGAATTTTTCATAAATGAAAAATTCATCTGCAAATTTATTTTATCATTTTATCATATTTCTTGCTTATTTCTATGTAATATATATTATCTTATCTATTTTTATTTTCCCTATTTGTTAACTTAAAATATCTCAGAATATTTTATTTCCTCTAAAAATATTTTTCTATGAATTTTATTTGCTAAAATTCAATAGAAATCTATTTTTGAAATAAAAATAATAAATTCTGATATATTATCTTTGTTTCTGTAAAAATTTTAAGTGTTTATTTCAGTTTTACTATCTTGTAATATAGTTTCAGTATTCAAATAGAAGTCTGTTCCATTTATTTTATTTTATTTTGTTTTCTACTGCAATGACAATCGGCAAGACAATTGAATTGTCTTGCTGAAAATCATTTCAGTACTTATATATATATATATACTTATTTTCATATTAATTCTGTGTTTATTGCTGGTATGACAATCGGCAAGACAATTGAAATTGTCTTGCTGAAAGTCATTTCAGTGTAAATTATGTTAATTATGTTCTTCAGTATAGTTTTATACTGGTGTTATGGATTAAAAACTAATATATATAATTGCTGTATTTAATACTAAGGAACGTGAGCTTCGAGGCTCGATTTGACTGCTCTTGTGTTTCGTGACTCAATCTGCCTTAACAAGATGCCTACGTACCTTGCTGATTGCCAAGGATCAAGTCAAAAAACGTAGTTTTGATCTGTGGGGTGAGACCCCTTATATAGATGTTGGTGGTCCTTGAATTGGACTTGGTATAGGAGACTTGGTGGGCAAGTCTCATAATTAGAATGGACTTTGGAGTCCTAGATAGTAGGAAACTGATTCCTTATCCTTTTAGGTCCCCTTGAGGCTTATCTATAAGGATTTATATCCTTATCAGGACTCTTCTCAACAGCTGATTTTTCCCTTATTAATTAATTACGAAATTAATTAATAATCAGGGCTTTTGGGCCATTTTTATTCGACCAGACCTGATCTGATCCATCAGGCTTAACCCTTCTAGTCTGAATATCATACATCTTCATATTGGGCCTAGCAGCCCATTAATTATAAAATCAGGACTTATTTATCCCTATCATTTGCCCCCCAACTTTTGGGAAACATTGATTAGGTTTCGCAGAAGTTAAATCTATTCGTTCCCTTACAGGGTTTCGTTTTTGCGTAAAGTGTGGAGCGACCTACACATTTACAACGAATCTTCCTTTTATTCAGAAATTATCTTAATTTCCAGGAATTTTTCCCTAATTTTCTGGAATTTTCCCTAATTTTCTGGGATTTTTCCCTAATTTCTGGGATTTATCCTAATCTTCTGGATTTTTCCCTAATTTTCTGGGATTTTTCCCTAATTTCTGGGATTTATCCTAATCTTCTGGATTTTCCCCTAATTTTCTGGGATTTTTCCCTAATTTCTGGATTTTTCCCTTAATTTCTGGGATTTATCCTAATTTTTCTGGATTTTTCCCTTAATTTCTGGGATTTATCCTAATTTTCTGGATTTTTCCCTTAATTTCTGGGATTTATCCTAATTTTTCTGGATTTTTCCCTTAATTTCTGGGATTTATCCTAATTTTCTGGATTTTTCCCTTAATTTCTGGGATTTATCCTAATTTTTCTGGATTTTCCCTTAATTTCTGGGATTTATCCTAATTTTCTGGATTTTTCCCTTAATTTCTGGGATTTATCCTAATTTTCTGGATTTTTCCCTTAATTTCTGGGATTTATCCTAATTTTTCTGGATTTTTCCCTTAATTTCTGGGATTTATCCTAATTTTCTGGATTTTTCCCTTAATTTCTGAAAATATTAATATTTTTCAGAAATTATTTAAGGAATTTCCTTATTTTTTTTTTGTGATTTTCCAGGATTTTTCTTCCTTTTCTTTTTTTTTTTTTCTTTTTTCTATATAATTTTCGACCAGGAATCCATTCGACCAGGATCCTGGTCGAATTAACCCCCATATTGCCCTGGTCGACAGCTTTTCGAGCAGGAGTGTTTCGAGCAGAAGTCCTGGTCGAATTTCGGCCAGGATTTTTTCCCTTTTTTTTTTTTTGAACAGAAATCTTCGACTAGGATTTTCGGTCAGAATACATTTTTGACCGATTTAGCCTTTCTTTTAAGCCCAGATCGACAAAAATTCGGGCAGGTTCTATTCGACCAGGTTTTTACCTTGCTTCCTGGTCGACAGGGTCAGGAAAAGGTCAGAAATCATTCAGGCATTCTGGTCGAATGAAACAAAATATTCTTTTCTTCCTTTTTCGATCATGAATTTTTGGTCAGGATTCTTTTCTTGACCGAATTAACCTCCATATTGTGCCTTGATCGAAGCTTTTTTGAGCAGGATTGATTCGACCAGGGTTTTCATTTGATTTCTAGTCGAATGAGTAAGAAATGATCATTTTCATATCCTTTTATCTTGAAGTTGGGCCATATGTTTGGGCTGGACTCTTTTTTTTTTTGATTTGGGCCTAGATTCTTTTGGGCCAACCATTCAGTGGGTTTTTCCTTTTTGGGCCTTTGATTTTCAACTATTTGGGCCCTTTTCTGGGCTCGCTTCTTATTGACCATCTTTTCCACAGGCCTTTTAATTGGGCTCCCAACTCTGGGCTTTCAATTTGGGCAAAAAATTTAGCTGGGCTTCTTTTTTATTGGGCTTCAGAGGCCTTTCAATTGGGCTCCCAACTCTGGGCTTTCAATTTGGGCCAAAAATTTAGCTAGGCTTCTTTTCACCCTTTTTTCCTAAAAATCAAGTGGGATTCATACAAGGCTTTTCAAACACTTGGGTTGTCAACTGGGCATGATTATTTCCTCAGGAACATTTTGGTATTGATAAATATTTTTGACCGAATTAACCTCCTTTTCTAGCCTTGGTCGAAGCCTTTTCGATCTCAACTAATTCGACGATGAATACAACATGAAACCTGATCGAATTGGGTCTGGGATTTGGGATATATTACTTTCTGTGACTCCACATATTTGATTTGGGCCCTAAGTCTGGGCTGGATTTTTTCCAATCTCAAATTTGAGCCTAAGATTTGGGCCTGAATTCTTTTATGGGTACTTTATTTTTGACCCTGGGCCTTTTCCAAACCAGGCCTTTACCTTGGGCCTTCCCCTTTTTTGACTGGCTTTTTGTATTAGGCCCCTTACTTTTAACTGGGCTTCTTTGGTCCACCCTAAATTGGTCTTTAATTTGGGGCCATTTAATTTTCTGCTAATTGGGCCCTTTTCTGGGCTTACCGCTTATTGGGTTGATCTTTGCCCTAAACCTGGGCTAGATTTATGAAACCTTGTATTGGGTTTCAACTTGGGCCCTTCTGGGCTTTGATCTTTAATTGGGCACTTAGTATTGACCCTGGGCTTGATTTATTGATCCCTATACTGGGTTTTTTTCTAATTCAAGTAGGATTAGGCCTTGTTTTTGGGCCTTCATTTATCCAAATCCTTTTTGGATTTGGGACTTATTTCTGGTTTTTGAAGATAATACTCATATATATTTTCTTCCAGTTTTTGGACCCCGGGTGCTGGGCTTTGAATATTTGGGGCCCTTATCTGGGCTTGACATACTTCCAGGCCCAACAAGTTTTAACTTTTTTTTTTGAATTGGGCCTTTTTATAGGGCTTTCATATCATGCATCTAATTTAATTGCCATGCCATAGAGATTCAAACATATTTCGAAAAATTCTCTGAGCTTCAAAAATTGTTTGGGATTCATCCCTTACACAAGTCTTAATAAACTTCATAATAAGACATATAAATCCTAAGCAAAGCTTCAAGGTGCTTTTCAACCTACTCTCCATCATGACAAGTGAGAATCGTATCCAACTGCCCTACACATAGTAAACCTTCAGGTTTTGTGCATGCCAAGTTCTCGGGACTTCAAAACCATCCATAGTCTCCAGCTTGTAGGTTCCTCTACCCTGAACACTCTTGACTCTGTACGGCCCTTCCCAATTCGGGGCAAGCTTCCCTTTTTGTCCTACACCAGATGCTTCTATCTTCCTCAAGATTAGATCGCCTTGTTTAAAAAACCTTTCTTTAACCCTTAGGTTGTAGTAGAATGAAGCTTTTTTATGATATTCTACTATCTTTGCATGTGCTTTATCTCGCACTTCATCAATTAAATCCAGGGCTAATCTCTACCCTTCCTCATTTTCTTTCTCATCGAAAGCCTGAATCCTTGGAGAGGAATGTGATATCTCCACGGGAACTACTGCTTCCGCCCCATATGCCAACATGAAAGGAGTTGCATCTGTCGTGACTCTACAAGTAGTCCTGTAGGCCCATAATATTGGAAGTATCTCATCTACCCAATTATTTCTTGACTTCTCGATCCTCTTCTTTAGTCCATCCAGGATTATCCGATTTGCTACCTCCGCTTGCCCATTGGCTTGCGGGTGAGCCACAGAGGTGAACCGTAACTCAATTTCATTTTCTTCGCAATACTTCTTGAATTCCTCGTTGTTGAATTGTGTTCCATTGTCAGTGACGAGGATACGGGGAATTCCATATCGGCACATAATGTTTTCCCACAGGAATTGTGCAACCTGCTTAGTTATGATTTTGGCCAAAGGTTTGGCTTCGATCCACTTGGTGAAATAATCAATGGCTACAATCAGAAACTTCCTTTGTGCTGTGGCCATAGGAAAAGGCCCTAGAATATCCATCCCCCACATAGCAAAGGGAATAGGTGAGTTGATAGAGGTCAACATCTCGGGGGGTTGTCTGGCGACTGGTGCATGCTTCTGACAACGATCACACTTCTTTACATATTCTTTGGCATCAGTCATCATTTCTGGCCAATAGAAGCCTAAACGAGTTATCTTATGAGCCAAGGCCCTGCCCCCCAATTGTTGCCCACAAATACCTCCATGCACTTCCTCAAGAGCTAAGCGTGCCTCATCGGGCCTGAGACACCTCAAGTAAGGAACCACGAAAGATCTTTTATATAGAATCCCATCTATCAAAGAGTACCTTAGTGCTCGAACAGTTAACTTCCGTGCCTCAATTGTATCGCTTGGCAACCAACCGGTCTGAATGTGAGCCTTGATGGGATCAATCCATGACGTCCCCAAGCCTACGGGAGCCACAAGCTTAATATCTATGCTTCGTGTCTTCAAAACACGGAAGTACACACTTCCTGAACTTTCTTCAATCTCAGATGAAGCAAACTTTGATAGCGCATCTGCTTTAGCATTTTCTTCCCTTGGAATGTGTTCAACATGGCATTCATTAAATTGGGTCATCACAGCCCTTACTAGGAGAACATACTTTGCCATCGTATCATCCCTTGCTTCAAATTCTCCCTTTACCTGGGATATGATCAACTTCGAGTCTCCACGGACCTTTAAGTTTTTGACTCTAAGTGTCCCAGCTAGACCAAGGCCAGCAATCAGGGCTTCATACTCTGCCTCATTGTTTGTGGTTGGGAAGTCTAGCTTCATGGCATACTCAATTAAGAATCCATCAGGGCTTTGCAAAACCAATCCTGCTCCACTGGAATTTGTTTTTGATGCTCCATCAAAATAGAGAACCCAATATTCTTTCTCCTTGTCCCCATTGTCGACTCCCTTGTCTTGAGGTGTGGTATCTTCCTGCCCCCCGACTTCTTGGTTGGGTATGGTACATTCCACCACGAAGTCAGCTAGTGCCTGGGCTTTTATGGCCATACGTGGCTTATATTTGAGATCGAACTCTCCCAACTCTATTGCCCACTTAATCAGTCTCCCACTTGCCTTGGGACTGTGAATGATATTTCTCAGTGGCTGATTTGTTAGCACTTCAATTTGGTGAGCTTGAAAATAAGGACGCAGCTTTCTTGAAGCCATTACCAAGGCTAAAGCGAATTTCTCAATGGCTGAATAATTCAACTCAGCACCATGCAAAATTTTGCTGACATAGTATACGGGTTTCTGGACTTTCAGTTCCTCCTTAACCAACACCGCGCTCAAGGCGCTTTCTGAAACAGCCAAGTACAAGAATAAAACTTCACCCAGAACTGGCTTGGCCAACCACGGGGCCTGGCCCATATACTTCTTTAACTCTTCAAATGCCTTCTGATTTTCCTCACTCCATACAAAGTCTTTAATGTTCTTTAATGACTTGAAGAATGACAAGCACTTGTCTCCTGACTTGGAGATGAATCGTCCTAGCGCAGCAACCCTTCCTGTGAGTTTCTGAACATCCTTGACAGTTTTTGGGGGTTCCATGTCCAGGATTGCCTTTATTTTATCGGGGTTAGCCTCAATTTCCCTCTTTGAGACCATCAATCCCAAGAATTTTCCAGATCCTACTCCGAAAGCACACTTCGTGGGATTCAACATCATCTTGTGGTACCTCAGGACCTCAAAAGCTTCCCTCAAATGGGTTATATGATCAGTCTTTACTAGACTCTTGACTAGCATGTCATCAACATAGACTTCCATAGTCTTCCCAATAAGATCCTTAAAAATTTTATTCACCAACCTTTGATAGGTGGCTCCTGCATTCTTGAGACCAAACGCCATAACAAGATAACAATAAACACCAAAGCCAGTGATAAATGATACCTTTGGAATGTCATCCTTATGCATTTTGATCTGGTTGTATCCGCTAAACCCATCCATGAAACTCAGCATCTCATGTCCAGCGGTGGCATCAATCAAAGTATCAATTCTAGGCAGCGGAAAACAGTCTTTGGGGCATGCATCATTCAGATCGGTGAAGTCTATACACATCCTCCACTTTCCATTAGCCTTCTTCACCATTACAGGGTTTGCTAACCACTCCGGAAATTGAATCTCCTCAATGAAACCAGCCTCTAAGAGCTTTTCCACTTCCTGCTTTATAGCCTCTTGTCTTTCCGGGGCAAAATTTCTTTTCTTTTGTTTCACTGTCTTCCGGCTTGGATCCACGTTTAACTTGTGGGTAATTAACTCCGGGTCTATGCCTGGCATATCAGCTGCTGACCATGCAAACACATCACTATTTTCTTGCAAAAATTTCACTAACTTCCCTCTAAGGGGCTCCTCTAATGTAGCTCCAATGAAAGTCATCCTCTCAGGATTCTTGGGATCTAAAGGAACCGAAACCAATTCTTCTGCTGGCCTTCCTCTATTCTCATCATTTTCTCGAACATCCATATCTTCAATAGGAAGAACCTGCCCCCCGACTCCATCTGCCCTCAAAGAGGCCACATAACAGCTTCTAGCCATTTTTTGATCTCCTCTCTCTTCTCCAATCCCGTTTCGGGTGGGAAACTTCATGACTGAATGGTAGGAAGAGGGAACTGCCTTGAAGGCATGTATCCCTGTTCTCCCCATGATAGCATTATAAGTTGAACTAGCCTTTACCACCACAAAATCCAGCATCTGCGTTGCTTGCCTTGGCTCCGTACCTATGGTGGTTGGCAATTTAATTATCCCTTCCACAGGACATTCTACTCCAGCAAATCCATATATCGGCATGTCGGTTGGTGTCAACTGGGAGTCGTTATACCCCATCCTTAGAAAGGTGTCGTGGAGCAAGATATCCACAGAAGCACCATTATCCACAAGGACCCTCTTAACCGGGCTATTTCCTATTATCGGCGTTATGACCAGTGGGTCGTCATGGGGAAACTTCACACCCTCTAGGTCGGAATCATCAAAAGCCAATGTTACTTCTGTCCTGGCCCTCTTCGGGGCTTCTCCAACAATATGCATAACCTCTCTAGTATATGCCTTTCTGGAATTTTTGGACAATCCAGCAGCAGTTGGACCTCCAAAGATCGTGTTTATCACAGGCCCTCGAGGTCTCGGCCCTCCATAAATGGTGTTTATAACTGGTCCTCTAGGTTGGGGGTTTCGCCCCTGATCGTCTTGGTCCCTCCTACGATCTTCAAAGTTCTTCCTTCCATTATTATTTCTGTCCCCTCCATCTCCAGTATACTTGTTCAATCTTCCTTTTCGAATCAAAAACTCAATTTCATCTTTCAATTGCCTACACTCATCGGTGTCATGGCCAACATCTTTGTGAAACCTGCAATACTTGCTCTTATCTAGCTTGGCTGGATCGGCCTTCAAGGGCTTAGGCCAACGAACATCTCGATCTTTCTCGATCTCCATCAATATCTGGCTTCTGGGAGCATTCAGCTTAGCGTATTCGGTGAACTTTTGCCCAGGTCCTCCCTTCTTGGGGGTTGAATCAGGGTTTTGTTCGGTTTTAGGATACTTATCCTTAGCGATATACTCCAGATCAGTTTTCCGCTTCTTGCCTCCAGTGGGCTCATTACTTACTACGGTCTTCCTCATGCTTTCTTCAACCTTGATATACTTCCCTGCCCTCTCTTGGAGCTGCAACATATTTTCAGGGGGACGTTTGGCCAAGGACATCTTGAAAAACTCATCCCTAGTTCCTTGTTGCAGTGCTATCATAGCTACCTTATCATCAAGGTCTGGGACTTTTAAAGCCTCCTTTGTAAAACGATTCAGGTAATCTCTCAAGGATTCCTTAGCTTCTTGCACAATACTCATAAGAGATGCTGAACTTTTCTCATGGACTTTTCCACTGATGAACTGCTTAATAAAAGCCTGACTTAACTCTCTGAACGATCCAATAGAGTTTGGGGGCAAGCGACTGTACCATCTTTGAGCCATACCTGACAGGGTTTGAGGGAAGGCCCGACACTTTATAGCATCATTCACGGGTTGCAGCAACAGTGCATTAGAGAATGTCCTAACATGATTAGCGGGGTCTCCCGTGCCATCATAGGCTTTGATAGTGGGCATCTTGAATTTCCTTGAGATATGGGCATTCATTATCTCTTCTGTGAAGGGTGGAGTTGGATCATCAGGATCTCCAAGGGGAAGGAGATTGCTTGGATCAGTTCTTGGGACAACAGCCCTTCTTCTTACCGGACCATCCAGGTCTATGACAGGAGGAGGATTTCTCCCCCTAGGAGATATCTCGGGTCTGGTGGCCTGGTGAGCCTCCAAATCACGCCTCAGCCTTTGGATTTCAGCCTCATGAGCCCTGATCTTTTCCTGCACTTCTTGGGGATTCGCCCCTGGGGTGCTTTGGGGGCGTTGCCTTCCATCGGTCATTGGCTCTTTTCCAGGACGCCTCCTTCTCGGGGCCACTTCATCATCCGAAGATTCGGAGTCTCTCTCAGTATAAGGACCAGAAAATTCCCGATCCTCAGGAATAGGACCCAAACCTCGTATATAGGGGGGTGACTGCCCTCGTGCTTCGCCTCGCCTAGCATATCCGCTTCCTCCAACCTCAGGGCGAAGGGGCATCCCATAAGGGGGGTTAGTAGTAACAATAGTTGAATATTCATACCCGACGGGTCGAGAATTCACAGGTATATGTATTTGTTGAACTTGAGGATTCGTACCTTGAATAGTCGGGGGAGTTGTCCCTTGTGGCTGAGGATGAGTTGCCCCTGTCTGGGCTTCCCCCTGAGTAGATGCATAAGTTGAATGGGGAGGAACCTCCACGGTTGATGAAATCACCTGGGTTGCCTCTGATGGTGTTCCTTCCTCTAGAGCTCCAATTGTTCTCCGTGTTCTCTCCATGGTTGTTGTTGCTTTCCCACAGACGGCGCCAAATGTTATGGATTAAAAACTAATATATATAATTGCTGTATTTAATACTAAGGAACGTGAGCTTCGAGGCTCGATTTGACTGCTCTTGTGTTTCGTGACTCAATCTGCCTTAACAAGATGCCTACGTACCTTGCTGATTGCCAAGGATCAAGTCAAAAAACGTAGTTCTGATCTGTGGGGTGAGACCCCTTATATAGATGTTGGTGGTCCTTGAATTGGACTTGGTATAGGAGACTTGGTGGGCAAGTCTCATAATTAGAATGGACTTTGGAGTCCTAGATAGTAGGAAACTGATTCCTTATCCTTTTAGGTCCCCTTGAGGCTTATCTATAAGGATTTATATCCTTATCAGGACTCTTCTCAACAGCTGATTTTTCCCTTATTAATTAATTACGAAATTAATTAATAATCAGGGCTTTTGGGCCATTTTTATTCGACCAGACCTGATCTGATCCATCAGGCTTAACCCTTCTAGTCTGAATATCATACATCTTCATATTGGGCCTAGCAGCCCATTAATTATAAAATCAGGACTTATTTATCCCTATCAACTGGCAAGACAATCGGTATGACTATTGGATTGTCTTGCCAGTTATAAACCATATAGATAATTATTTTCATTTTATTATTATACTGGTATGACAATCGGTATGACTATCAGATTGTCATACCAGTTATAATTTTAATATTTATTCTGTTATTTCTTTTCCTTCTTTTTGCCTGGTATGACAATCGGTATGACAATCCCGGATTGTCATACCAGCTGTTATATAAAGGCTTTTGCTGTTTTGTTTTAAACCATTTCAACATAACAGTTCATTTCAAAAATTTTGAACAGTTTTTCTCCCTAATTTTTCTCTCTTCTCTCTCTTCGAACCAAACCAACAATCTGTCTTCTTCCTTGCTCGAGCTTTTACTCAGCACACAAAATCATCACTTTGTGATATATACATACAAGTATATATATAAAGAGATGCTGTAGAATTTTTCTTAAATAAAAATCAAATAAAAATCAGTTTGCCCCTTCAAATTCCAGTTGTGTTATTGAATTTGAACCTTTTATTTTAATTTTAATTTCTGATTTGTGTCTTTTGGTTTGTCAAAACTGTGTTTGTGAGTTAAGAATTTTAACGAGATACATTTCTGTCTAAATTTTTCGATTATAATTAATTTAATTCGAATTATTAAATTAATTTAATTAATTCGAATTTTCTTAATATTATTCTTAAAATTCTGAAAAGCTTGTGTCTTATTATTATTTTATAAAATGGCTCTCAATTTCCAAATTGTCGCGCATAATCAGGTTGGTTATTTTAATCCGGAAAAATGTGATGTTGAAAAATTTAAGCCATGGATTAGATTTTTAAATGACCATTCGATTGTTAGCTCTGCTATTAAATCAAATGTGATTTTAAACGTCGATCTACTTAGACTGATTTGCACAACTTCTACTGTGGCCGATGATTCAAAATCTTTTTCATTCACCATCGCAAACACACAGTATGTAGTTGATGAAACAGTCGTCAATCGTGCGTTAAATTTTCCACTAGACAATTTCTGTAATTTACCCTCTGAAAATGATATCACAAATTTTTTCAATGCTATTCACTATCAGGGGGTGATCAATTTAACCAAACTTTCTAAATCAAATTTGGTGTCTGAATGGGATATATTCTTCGATACACTTTCCAAAGTGTTTGCCAACTGCACAAAATCTAATTTTCATAACATTACTTCCACCCTGCAGTATATTGGTCTTGCGGTTGTTTTCAATCAAAGGATCAATTTTGGCAAACTACTTTTTCCCATTCTCTTGAGACGTCTAACTTCTGCTTTACGTGATCATTCTACAAATCGTAGGGTATCATGTTATTATGCTCATTTTCTTATGCTTATAGCAGATCATCTACTCACCCCTGAACACAAAGCACTTCTTGCTAACTCTGCTGTAACCGAACCCCCACCAGTTAGCAAAAAGATTTACACTCGCCAAGACACAACCTTCAAATTTATGCAAGTTCCAGTACTTGTATCTGCTTTCATGGCCAATTATATTCCCTTACCTATTTTTAATCTTCCCGGCCATGAACAGCAACCTCAACCTCCAGTGGTTCAAGCCACCCAGGCTCTTCCATTACAGGTAGTAACTCCTCACTCTCACTCTCTTCCTACTTCTGTTGTAAGACCCTCAGTGGTTGATAGGGCTGACCATGAAGTTGTAGAACCACAGCTTCAATCCCAGGTCATAGAGCCAAACACAGAGTCTCATTCTATCTCAACCTCTCCCCCACTGTCTAAAATGTTAACCAGGAGATTACTAGGAAGTAGTACATTATCAAATATGAGTGAACCCTCAGCTCTGCCTCCTCCTAAGAAAAGAAAAACCTATTCTGAGGCATCTGAAAGCCCATCCTTGTCCTCCCAACAGGACATGGACTTTGAAATGGCCAATGAACAGTTACTAGAGGCATTCTCTCAACAGGATGCATCTATTGAAATTCGCCATAGGGCCATGGCATCTTGTACTGAGTCAAGCACAATTCCATTACTCACAATGGAACCATACACTTCCCCAGATCATACTCAGGACACACAGCGAGGAGTGCACGTAGAGTCGGTTACAGTGCCTGCCATAGTTACGGCAGAAGAGCAGTCACATGCTTCAGAGGGAAAATCTGACTCTCCGCCATCTTTAATAGAGTCATTTTCTCCCCTCCCAGATCCAACACATCTGGCTCCCTTATGGGATTCTCCACTCGCAGATTTATCTGGAGAAAGTGGAGGGCAACTCGGTCAATCTATCCCTGAAGCAATTCAGACATCTATTCCAAAAGATTTGATAGTATTGACTGAGGATCGGGACTCGCGAATTCCCATTGCACCACCACTGACCTCTCTTGAAGAGGCTAGGGTGATTTTTAATGCAGGTACACAAGAACAGCAACTGGAAGACTCCTCACGAGCAATCATATTGAGACAAACACATGCACGTGAGATGAGTGAACCAAACACGAGTGAACTTCAGGTGAGAGCACACACAGACAGTGATACTGTCAACCTGTTAGCTCAGATTGCTGCCCTGAAAGAAGAACTTGCTAAAAGTCAAGCTGAAGCTCAAGCATTTAAAGCACAAGTGGTTGAACAGTCTTCTTCTTCCACCTCTGTCAACAATCAGCTTGCAATCATAAGGAATGACATCTCAGATTTAAAGACTACTGTAATACCAAAGCTCAATTCTATTCAGGACACTCCAAATTTATCAGCTGATGACATATCCAACTTCTGCTCCCTACATACAAGAATGACTTCTCTTGAAGACCTCGTTGAGATGAATCATTCACTGGACAACTCAAGATTTCTAAAGATAGAGACGGGCATGGAACATTTAAATGAAGGGATGAAGCACTTATATTACATGATCAAGAATTCTCATTGCCCTAATGAAGAATAAAGAGCTTATTTTGAAGGACCGTCTGGTGGAGGATCAGGCTCTGGAAGTGGTGGAGGTTTCAAAGGAAAGTCAGCAGAGGATCCCTCAACTAAGGGGGAGAAGAAAGGGAGTAGTACCAAAGGGAAAGAAAAAGATACTTCTGCTGGAGATAAAGGAAAGGCTGATGATGCCTACTACAGTGGAGAACAGGATGACTTCGATATTTTTGACATTCCCACTGAACCAGTTCAGGAAGATAAAGATGGGTTATTTGAAGCTAAAGAAGAAAGTGATTTTGAAGATTGGGAAGAAGAAGATACAGTGGATCCTAGGTTTGAGAAAGAATTTCAGAAAGAGCAGTCAGAGATGCAAAGAAAAGAAGCTGAACTCAAGAAGGTCTCACAGATCATTGACAGGAGAAAAGACATACAAAGAACAGAAACTCTTCAAAAGCAACGTCTTCATGACATTAAAGCTCAAGAAAGGAGAAGAGATGTCAGACTAAAGATTGGTGAAAAGTGGGATGAAGCTAGGAGAGTACTCGATATACCTCAGCTATGCACTAACAATGATAGGCAGTTCTTACATCTTCTTGACAAGCTGGAAATCTCAAATCCTAACAATGACATGTACATGAATGCTATCAAGACTGAAGTCTCAAGGATCACAGCTGCTTTTGATAGATCCCTAAATGAGATGAGCATTTTTGTATACTGTCAGAGTGAAGGATCATTCAAGGTGTCACTTCATCTATTTGAGAATCGTTCGTTGTCAGAGATTTGGGTTCTTTTAAACAAAGTCAAAAGAAGCTCAGAATTGAATGAAGTTCTTCGGGAAAGGCTTAAAGAGTTTGCCAGCAGGGCTAGTCCTCAAGTGGTCAACAATCCTCATCAGGTGAGATTCTTTAAGTCTGATTGTCTTCAAATCTGTCAGCTAGATGTACAATCTCTTAAAGACTACTCAGCTAAGCATCTGGTCTGGATGGAACATCATTTGAGAACTGCTGGATATTCATCCATGTTGAAGACTCAAGCTGCTGACTTGATTCAAGCTTATTGTGAAAAGAATGTTAAAAGGTACAATCAACTCAAGAATAAGTTGAAGTCAGTTGGAGTTCAACCAGTCAGACCTGCAAGCTTCACTTCAGAAAAAGATCGTGTCTTTGACAAGGAATTGCTTCAAGATTTAGAAGAAGGTGAAGTCAGAAGAGAAGACAACTAAAGTCAATTAGCTCAAAACTCAATGTAATATGATTAGAGCGTTATGAATCAAGATAGACTAATGTAGTTATATGTTCAGGCTAGAGGAACATCTATCTTGTATTCACTTGTAAATTTCATTTGGAATCTGGAAAATGTTAAATATAATCCAGAACTTTTCTGCTATTTACTTTACATTACTGTTTATATCTTTTTCTTATTTGTTAGTTGAGTTATCCTCTAGGTATTTGTTGTTATTGTCTAACAAGCAAATAGGGGGAGATTGAAAGGCATATGTCATAGCCTACTCGTTTATTCGAGTATTTAACTCAACTCAAATAAGAATGTAATAAGTAAATAGTGGATCAATCATCAGAGAGATCTCACAAAGTAACATCTGTCAAAGAATAAAGAAACATTGTTCATCTGCAGACTTGAAGATTCACTGGAAGAAGTTCAAGAATTTGATCATGCCTCAGTGATATAAATCAAGATCGTGGATTTAATCAAGTGACAGAGATCTCGTCAAGGTATCATTTATTACAAGGATTCAATCAGAACAACAAAGTCAAGACATGAAGAAACGTCACGAAAGTTAGTCACTCATGAACCAGACAGTACATCGAGTGTCAGCATTGAAGTGACGGAATTGATTCATAAGTCTCAGTGACTTTCAGAAGATTGACAGAAGAATGGTTGCTGCTCAGGGTTAGTATTAATTCTCCATTAATTAATTAAGTCATATAATTTAATTAAGAAAATAAATTATATCTGCAAGGATTAATTTATTAATTAATTGAATTAAATTGATTAATTAATTTAGAATTAATATTAAGGAATTACAGAATTTTAATTGGTTTAAAATCTATTTAAATTGAAACAAGGCAAACTGATTGTATTAGTATGACAATCGGTATGACAATCAATAGTCATACCGAAAGTCATGCTAATTTATTAATTGTCTTGTTAGAATTTTTATTAGATTAAAAAATCTGTTATTAATCTTTGCAAGACAATCTGAATTGTACTTATGTAACAATCGGTATGACAATCAATTGTCATACCGAAAGTCATGCTGGTTCAAAGGATTGTCATTGCAGTTCATTTGCATTCGGCTGTTTACTTAAAAAGAAACAAAAGAAGCAGAAGACAAGATCATCCAAAAAACTCAGCAAAAACAGAACATACAGAAGAACAAAAGAGAAAAAGAAGCAGAAAAATATTACATCTATTCTGCAACTTCAAGATCAATTTCTAGATTGTAAAGTTATATCCAATCAACTAGAAATACTTATCTTGTTCTTGTGTATCAATCTAGCGGATTAAAATCCCTAGAACTTAATCTCAAATCGCTTTTAGCATTTGATCTTTTAATTACAAAAATAGAAAAAGTTCATGTCGAATTTATTCTAAATTTGTAATAATTGATTTGAGATTAATCCCTTGTAACCGATACCGTAGTTGTAACACCTTTCAAGTTTAATAAAAGTTTTATTTAACTTGAATTTTGTTTCACAATTTTATTCTGCATTTTATTCGACTAAACGGTATTGTTTGCATTCAACCCCCCCTTCTACAAACAAATTGGGACCTAACAGTCGTCTATGAACACAATTACGAATTTATCCAAATACCTTTTGAATACTCGATTCATTAGGTCCATGAAAGCTTCCAGTGCATTGGTTAATCCAAATGCCATTACTAAAAACTCATAATGCCTATATCTGGTTCTAAATGCGGTCTTTGGAATATCTTCTGGCTTGATCTTCAGTTGATGGTATCCTGATCTTAAATCAATCTTAAAAAGCCATACAGCGACTTTCAGTTGATCAAACAAATCATCAATCCTTGGCAATGGATACTTATTCTTAATGGTCAGCTTATTCAATTCTCGATAATCAATACATAGTCGCATACTTCCGTCTTTATTCTAAACAAATAGCACTGGTGCGCCCCACGGGGATATACTGGGTCTTATGACTCCTTTCTCTAAAAGATCTTGTAACTGAGTTGCCAACTCTTTCATTTCCACTAGTGCCATTCGATACGGAGCCTTAGAATCTGGTTGCGTTCTGAATGTTAAATCAATCGCAAACTCAATCTCTTTCATCCTGGAAGATCGTCTGGAAAGACATCTGGAAACTCATTGACAACTGGAATTGTTTCTGGTGTTGGCACTTCTTTGCTGGTGTCTATCACATGGCCAAATACGCCTCACAATTCTGACGCAATAATTTATTTGCTTGAGCTATCGTTAAGAACTTCTTTTCTTGCTTACTCCCTCGAAATATTACCCTTTTCTTACTATCCAAAGTCTGAAGTCTCACTTTCCTATTCTTACAATCGATCTAAGCGTTATTCTCTGATAACCAATCTATTCCTAAGATAACATAAAATTCTCCCAACTTAAAAGGTATTAAGTTGTCATAGAAATAATGTCTACCTACCTCAATATCACACTTGGGGCACACTCGGTTGACGGGAACTTGATTCTTATTAGCTAATTCTATCATTATTACTTGTTATAAAAATTCAACTTTACAATGCAGTTTATCGACAAAATCTTGAGAAATAAATGACCTTGTAGCTCCAGAATCAATTAAAACTTTAGCATATACAGAGTTGACTGGAAGCGTACCTACAACCACATCAGAACTCTGAACAGCATCCTTCATAGTCATATTGAATGTACTGTCCTTTGGCTGGTTCTTTGCTGGTGGTCCTTCAATTCTTGCCACACCCTGAGAGGATGGTCCTGTAATCCTTAGTACATTTGCACCTTGAGCTTGCTCTTTACAGTTGTTAGCATAATGCCCTATCTTCCCGCATCAGAAACATGTAACTTCTGGCATCTGATTATGGCACTCATATGCATGATGTCCTTTCATATTACATTTGTAGCAAACAAAATTAGCATTGCAAACCCCAAAGTGTTTTCTGCCATAAAACTTGCAATCTGGCATTGGTGGACGACTGGACCTCTGCTAATTTGAATTCTGAAAACGGCTACCTTGTACCCCATTTCCTGATTGTGGTCTTCTGAATCCCACATTCCTATTACCCTGAAACTCAGGCCTTTTGTTGAAATGGCCCTGGAAATTACCATGATGTTGACCTCCTCCTAAGGTTTTTATTTTGATTTTATTTCCACCATATTCTGACTGAGATATGTCACTTCTACTTTCGATCACCATCGCTTTCTGAACCACTACCACATATGAAGTCAACTCAAATATGGCCACTCTATTCTGAATCCAAAACTTCAATCCCTGTTCAAATCTTCTTGCTTTCTTTTCATCTATATCGACCTGATTTGGCACAAACTTCGCCAATTTAGTAAACTGAGCCTCATACTCAGCGACAGTAAGATCACCATGTGTCAGATTCAAGAACTTGATCTCTATATGGTTCTTCATATACCTCGGGAAACACTTCTCTAGAAACAGCTCCGTAAACCTCTCACAAGTTACAAACTCACCTCCTTCCAATGCTCGCGTGGATTCTCACCAATAGTTTGCCTCACCCTTCAGGAAGTAAATGGAAAACTTGGTCTTCGGTTCAGCTCTTACTCCGACTAAGTCAAAAGCCTTCTCAATCTCTTTAAGCCATGCATTGGCTTCCACGGGGTCAACACTTCCCTTGAACTCAGGTGGTTTCACAGCTTGAAATTTCTTAAAAGTTACCGCAGGTGGTGATGCTGCTTGTCGTTGTTGTTGTTGTTTTTGTTGCTGTTCCTCCTGCTGCGTAAGATGCAACACCTATTGCTACATCAGTCCTAGCATCTGGACAATCGCTGGATCTGTCTCTCGGTACGATCCTCTCCTGAATTACTCTTTCTCTTTGGTGCCATTATTCTGATAAGAAACAAGCAATATATACAATAATATGTCAAGCATTGTGTCAAATATGTAGCAATCTCTTGGCATATCAAAATTTGTAAGCAATATCTCTTTTCAAAATATCATAAACTTGCTACCATATTAACACGTGTGACATGATTATGATATAATCCTGCTTATTATCTCAAGAATAATATCATAAAAAAAAGTTAACGAAAATTATCCAAATCTTCCAACTCTTACTCAAAATCTCAAATAAACCAAAAAACGGTGGATATGGTTGCAACACAACCTTCCAACCTCATTTATCCCTTCTTACTATCCTCAGAAACCAAGAAAATAGCAAAGAAATGGCACAAAAGCCTAAAGCTAAGATGGTCTGTAAGTTGCTTCGATCTATTTATAGATTGAAGCAAGCCTCAAGGAGATGGAATCATCATTTTGATGAAACAATCAAAGAATTTGGCTTTATTCAAAATGAAGATGAACCATTTATTTACAAGAAGGTTAGTGGGAGCCATGTGGCATTCCTAGTACTATATATAAATTATATATTACTAATAGGGAATGACATACCTACTCTACATCCTCTTAAGACATGGTTGGGAAATAATTTCTCGATGAAGGACTTAGGCGATGCTACCTATATATTAGGGATCCAGATCTATAGAGATAGATCAAGGAAATTAATCGGCCTAAGTCAGAGTACATACATTGACAAAGTATTGCATCATTTTGGGATACAAGAGGCAAAAAGAGGATATGTCCCAATGTCTCATGGGATATTGATGTCAAAAGACAATTGTCCTAAATCATTAGATGATAAGGGTCGTATGAGCAAAGTTCCATATACTTCAGCAATTGGATCTATAATGTATGTGATTATATGTACTCGTCTTGATGTTTCATATGCCTTGAGCATGACGAACAGATACCAGTCTAATCCAGGTAAGGGTCACTGGACAGCTCTCAAGAATATTCTTAAATACTTAAAGAGGACTAAAGATTCATTCTTGGTGTATGGAGGAGATGAAAAGCTGGTTGTAAAGGGTTACACTGATGCCAGCTTCCAGACAGACAGAGACGATTCAGTATCTCAGTCAGGTTTTGTATTTTTCCTTAATGGAGGTGTTGTAAGTTAGAAGAGTTCAAAGCAAGAGACAGTAGCTGATATTACAATGAAAGCTGAGTATATTGCTTCCAGTGAAGCATCCAAGGAGGTTGTTTGGATACAGAAATTCATAACGGGACTTGGTGTGGTTCTATCGATCACAGATCTAGTTGATCTTTACTATGATAACAATGGAGCCATCGCACAGGCTAAAGAACCTAGGTCCTATTCCCGGAAAAGTATATACTTAGGAGATATCACCTTCTTCGAGAGATTAATGAAAGAGGAGATATACATATATAAAAAGTACATATTGATGATAATATTACAGACCCACTGACTAAGGCTTTGTCGCAGCAAAAGCACCAAGGTCATACTACTTCCATGGGTATTAGATACATGGGTGATTGGCTCTAGTGCAAGTGGGAGATTGTTAGTGTGTGCGCCCTAGAGACAACACTATTATGTTTATGTTATGACACATTTGGATTATTAATTATGATTTTTAAGGATTATTCTGTAGTAATTAGTTATATCTTTATTTTCAGCAATAAAATGTTAGATTAATAAATATCCTTGGAACATGATATGTAAATCTATATCTCTAAGTACGTGACTTAGAGATGAGATTATGAGAATAGTATTGATATTCCTAAAGGTCCCTAGTCAAGTATTACTGTTAAGGGACGATAATAAATATGTTGAAACTAGTGTATTTGTTGACTGATGATCACATCTCCTTGATCATAGGTACGGTGATACTAAATTTAAAACACATGCACATGTATTAGATACATGGTGCTGGATTGACCCGTTGTGAGATACTACATGTTTAAAGTGTCATAAGTTAATCTCACAGTGATAATGATGTATTGGTCCTTTGACCTGGAATCATTATATTTGTATACGAGAATTAGTATACTTTGATACTATTAAAAGTTATCATAGATCGGGTAATAACAAAAGTAGACATTGGGTATATTATAAATCGTATGAGAAATATGAATGATCTAGATGGGATTTAGCCCTCCTATATTACAGGAGTGATATTATTGGGCTCTTGATTGAGTAAGACTATAAAATGCATGGCCTTGCTCAAATACTGATTTGTTTAATAGTTTACTCATTGATCAAAGAAAGAAGGATTGAACGTTAATAGAGGATGACACAATGCATGCTCGAGTTTGATCTATAATATAAGGCTAAAAGGATTATATTACATTGTACATTATTCACGTAAGTTTAATTGAATCACCATTTATTATTATTACTTGGGGAACAATGATGTATTACTAGATGCCACTCATTGTTTATAATTTTATTATTAGAAAATTAAATTATTGTCAACGTAATAATAACCTAAAGGGTCATACGCAAAGAACGTTTAAAACGAAGTGTTATTTAAATTATGAATTTATATATTTTTTTATTAAAAATTCAAGTTTAATTATTAAATTAATTAAGTGAGACTTGATTAATTATATATATATATATTAGCATTCAAATTTAAAAATAATATAAACCCAAAATCAGCATCGGTCATTTTAGAAGCCCATTAGGTTTAGGGTTAGGCCTTAATCCTCTCTCCCATATATATACATTAAGATGTATATTTTTTAGGAAAGAAGTTACATTAATTTTTTAGAAAAAACCTAGTTGTGGCGCCTCCAAACCCGGGGTCTAGATTTGGGGGTCACTATACGATAAACAAAAATAAAATAGGCATAGCGGAATAAAGTAATAAATATGACCCCTTGCATGCAACTGGATCGATCACATGTTATAGTGTGAAACAGACACTAATGCAAACCAAATGTTATTACAAGCCATAAATCTATTTAGTTTTACAAATTATTAAAAATTTATTACAAACCTCTAGACTAGTCAAGCGTCCCAAAAACAGTCTACCTGGAAAACACACCAACTATTTACAAGTACACCTCTCCTGGTGAAACCTGGATCTCAAGCCTGATCTGGCATAGCTGAAAGATCATAATAATAAACAAGTATGAGCGAAGAAATGCTCAACAAGCATTATATAGTTTATAACTGAACAACAATAACAATGTCTAAGTTAGAACAAGAAGTTTATATAATCTTTAACGTTTAAGTGACAATTTTTAACAAACACAATTATGCACTATGTTGTTCCTGATGATCAGTCATGACAGCATTGGTATTCTGCAGCCATACCGTAAATATAGGTATCGATATCCTGCAGCCATACCGTACCCATTGAATATCCATAAAAAGGCATATACTCGCCTTGCAAGATATTACACTTTCGTATAATAGCTCACGCTGGACCGGTACTTCGACCTCTTACGCCAACCAATAACCAATTCACAAAACAATTTTGATTAAAGGAGTCGTATCAATGACATCCTTATATATTTAACTCCCCATTTCACATGGTTTGGAGTTATTTCAAGAACTGATGGCCAAATAACTAGAACAATTAGTTATTCGCTAATCTCAGCTCAACGTTCCACTGTGTAGAGTGATTTGTAGCGATATGTAAAAATGTTTAACTATTCTGAACTTAGAATAATATAGAAACTGGTATAATAGAGTTCAGAATCAATATCACGTGAATGATAAGTGAAGATATAGATACTTGCAATTATACTACAAGAAAGTTGAGGAATACTTTCGTAATAGGATTCATAATAATTTTCACTTGAATGATAAGTGAAGGTAGGGATACTTGCCTGGTATGCTCGATAACTTCTTATTATAACGCTCGCTTATAGTTGCTGGCTACTAACTCCGTCTAACACTTGACTGCACTCCTTTCTACTCGATTTTATAAACAAAAAGGACTATCTTAATTGACAGGACCAAACTTAATCGATGTATTTATACGTTTTGACTTCTACCCGATCGTTTATAACTAATCATGGCATTTTAAAAATGTAAACAGATAGCATGCATATCATATAACAAGTAATCATGTTATTCGTATAACACGTAATCACATATTTCATGCAACACATAAATTAGATAGTCAAAAGATGGGTTTCAATACATTCAGAACTGAAATTAGGTCAATAATAGTATTTAGCGATTAATACCAACTCAGAATGAATTACAAATCAAATGATCTTTCAATACAAAAGAAATTAGGCCTCAAAAGTATTTTTATCGGAAGCGTAATGTTTTTCTGAGTTCGTACGCGTTCGTTTCGTATTAAACGGACGAACGGTTCATTTATTATGAATAAAATAAGAATTAAATAGAATTAAATAATAATATTAATTGCTTTTTAGATACCAAAATATAATTTTTAAAAGCTTAAAAAATAATTTTTAGGAATTATTTGAATTAATTATAAATAATATACATTTTATTTAACTATTTATAAATAAAATTAATTGATTAAATGATTTAATCAATTAATTAAATTCATAAATAATTAACTAAATTAAATTATAAATAATTAAATCAAATTGAATTTTTGAAAATAATAAAAGAAAATAATTTTTGAAATTTAAAATAATTAGGTAAATGATTTTTAGGATTTAAAAATATTAACTAAATAATTTTTAAAATTTAAAAGAAATGATTTTTAAAAACAAATTTTGAATTTTGAATTAAATTTAAACATAAAATAAGCAAACATATTTTGGGTAAGGGATTTGGGTTTTTCCATATTGAAACCGGGTCAAAGAAACGGTTTAATGGGTCGATTTTCGGGTCCCCAAGAACACACGAACCCTACCGGAAATTCACCAGATTCCGGCGACGGCCAGGAATCGGGCGAAGCTCCGACGGGGCTCCAGTCAACGCTATTTTGTTTCGTTCTTCGCAATAACTCGTTCGCCATCAACCCGGCAACTCGGAGATGGCAATAACATCTGATAGGGATATAAATAAATCCTGATTGTGTAATTAAATATTACATTAATCATACATGATTTGGGCTACTAGACCCAATAAAAAGATGTATGACATTCATGAAAGAGATGTGTCCTAAGTCCAATCATGTATGATGATTTAGGAATAACTTTTATGTAATCTGTTTTGATTTCATTGATATTAATAAAAGACTTGTTTTGGTTTTATTGCGGGCTTTATCTATTTGAGTGTTTAAATAAGATATGCCATAGTTTAGAGTAAAGCTTTTTATGGATTATGATGACATCATAATAATGAGACCTAAAAGATGATAACTCTAAACTTAAATATTTCCTGGTCGTAGGATTACTAACTGGTAATTAGTAATCCGGAAAGATCGGTTCATACTATGCTTGCTTCAGTATGAAGGATATCTGTTCTCATAAACATTTGTGTGGTAACACTATAGCTAGTATGTAGGTGCTTATTATAGAATAAGTTCACTGAACATGACTCACATAGCTGAACAACTGATGGAGTTCACTCACGTGTCAGCAGATGTTCACATAGTGATAGTTGTACAAGTATCCTTAGACTTGAGGTCATCATAGTCATCTTGTGTACACTGAACTATACTTTGGTTTAGTTCTTAATCTCTAGGGACAATAATAAGGGCTCTACTGGGTGTAGGAATTTGTACACGAAGATAATGTATGATCAATAAAGGATCTACCCCTTCCAGTGAAGGAAGAGAATGTTCAATGCTGATCCACTTATTCTAGTTCAAGAATCTCTGGCCAGAGTGAATGAAATTAGAAAGGAGTTTCTAATTCACATTAATTGGAACTAAGCATAGTGAATGGGAAAGCATATGATTAAATAAGATAGGCTTGACACGAGTTCCATGCCTTGTATTTAATCATGACATTGCAGGATAGAAGGAATTTATTGTACGGTAACTATTCACTGAATGGGTTCTTGGTATTCTAAGAAGTGAAATCGTATTATCCGGATAGTCGCGATATGCTGAGAAGTATCCCTCACGATGTAGAATAAATATGATTAATTAATTAATCATATTTAATGAATTAGAGAATTTAAATAAATAATGATAAAATAGTTTGATTATTATTTATTTCTACTACCGACTTAATATTGAACCTACAGGGTCACACCATAAAAGAGAATGATTTAATGGTGGAGGAATTAATTAATAATGGCTGGTAATTATTTATTTGTGAAATAAATAATTAATTAGCAAATTTAATAATTAATTAAATGAGATTTAATTAATTATAAATTAATTAAGAAAAGTTCTTAATCTTATTAATTAAGAAATTAATTTTTGAAATTAAATCAAATGAAAGAATTATTTTTAAAGTGTTTAGAAAAAGGATTAATAATTAAAAGGTGTTTTAATTATTAGTTAATAGGTTAATAAGAATAAAGGGTTAATAATAATAATATTTTATGGAAAAAATTTCAGCTGAAAATTTTCCCTATAAATATACTATTATAAACCCTTATTTTGGCTCAACCTAAAAAGTTAAGAAAACCCTAATTCTCCCACCCCTTCCTCCTCCATTACATTGATCTCTTGGTGGATACCGGTGGAGTGCTTCACACTTGAGGAGCAGCTGTTAGGGATCCCCGCTCGTCGTTCTTGGATCGCTTTTAAAGTTTAGAAATCGTTCCCATATGATTTAATCACGATTTGGATGCTTTGATTTGGATTTTATATCAAGAAAATTATTTTACCATGCTTCTGTGATAAATAAAATCCTACAATGGTATCTGAGCGTAGGTTGTATGTATATAGATCTGTGATAAAAATTTCAGAATTTTATGATCTTGTATGAATTTATTATAATTTTTGCAAGTTATATCATGGATTAATTATGATTCATTAGAAATCGTTTCTCAGAATTGTTTTGACTGTAGATCTGGGTTCTACAAGTGTTGTAGATCGTCTGGGTATTATTTTCATAATTTTCTGATGTGTGGATTAATTATTATGATTTTTTTGAAGTTGTTTTAATTAAATTCATAATTAAATATATGTATATATAGTATATATATATATATATATATATTTGTTTGCTGTTGTAATTAAAGAAAAGGAGGGCGGCACGGTTTTCTGTGCAAGATAAGGCGGCGGCAGAAGCTGTCGGTTGCTGCAAGGACACGCGAAAAAGGGTGTCGCGCATTCCGGGAATGCGTTACACCCTGTGGCTCATTCACGGAATGCGTTACACCTTTTAGTGGCTTAAAAGGGTTGTAACGCATTACCGGAATGCGTTACAGAGCTTGTAACGCGTTCCTGTAATGTGTTACAGCCCATCTGTTTTATTTTAATTTGATTTCTGGGAGTTTCGTAACTCCGTTTGGGGCGTGCAATATATCGTTGGATTCATTTTTCCGAGACGGATCTAATGGAGTGGTCAAATATTTTTATATATAAAAGTTTTGAACTGTTTATATTCCCGAAAGTGTTTTAAAGCATGTTTTAATTGTGTTAATTACATTTAAATGCCTCATTTGATACATAGAGATGTATAATGCCTAGACTAATATGCTACATGATTTAACATTCCTAACTTTACTTTTATTCATGCTTATATATGTGATATATGCTTAACTTATCATGCGATGATAGATTTAGGTGAACTTAATTAACATTAGGCGTATGTTAAACAATCTAGTATAGTGAAATTGTTTCATGACCTTAATATAAATATTATGACTACAATCATGAGATTTTTGTGTTTATGAAACACGTAATTGAATATGAATTTTTAATATTGAGAGAAAGGATGATTCTGTCAACAACAGATTTCTATCTGTAAGAAAGGGGTATTAAGTGACGCCTCTTGACAATGCTCCCCCCGATCTGGGAATCATCTGATTATCGATTATTGATTTGAAATATTTAATTTAAAAGGAAGTATCTCTTTATAATATGATTATGATTGTAACGTAATATAATCCCTCTAAAATTAAATAATATCAAGTAGTAATTGGCCAATGACACAACGGGATGGTGTCGGTCAAAGCCTTCCAACATGGTAAAAAGTAGTTCTTATTTTTGAATCATTGTCGTTTTGTGCTACAGCCGAGGGTTTTGATTTCGAAATAAGAAATACTTGTATATTACATAGAGATGTGTACATTGAATTAGAATCTAAAGGTCGTTACGTGCTGCAGCCGTGGGCCGTTGGAGACTGATTCAATTGTACGAAATGTTGGGTTAGACTTGACTTAGAATATTGAGTCTGTCGTGCTACAGCCGTGACTTAATTATTCAAGAGGCTAAAGTTTTTTTAGGGAATAACATAAGATGTAATTGACAAGAGTTGTCTGCCTATTGAACATCACATGATGTTTCGTGCTACAACCGAGGTTGTGTCATGGAATGTAGGATCCATATTCCCACTAGCATTATGAATGCTTAATTTTCACTTAGGGGTTGTATAAATTAGATAAACTAGTGGGAGCCACTTATCAATAAAGACCCGATTCATATAGTGTTTCGAAATGAAATTGAATATTTGCTAAGTGTTGTTATGTGTTCATTATTTACAGATTTACTATATACGTTATGTCTTCTGCACTATGACTTCGGAGTATACTAGATGCTCACAAGTTGACTGGTCCTAATTTTGCTGACTGGCTTCGAAACTTGAGAATTGTTCTCAGGGTTGAGAAGCTGGAATATGTGCTTGACTCACCTAAGCCTACTGAACCTGCTAGCGATGCACATAATGATGAACATGTTGTGTATCGTAAGTGGATAGATGATGCAAATGTTGCTCAATGCATCATGCTAGCTTCCATGAACATTGAGCTACAGAAGCATCATGAGCATATGGATGCTCACACTATCCTTATGCATCTACAAGAGTTGTATGATGTGGCAGGGAGGACAGCTCGATATGAGATATCGAAGCAACTCTTTTGTTGTAGGATGTCTGAGGGATCATCTGTGAATGACCAGTTAACCTTTTTGGTCTGAATTTCTAGGATTTTATACATCACAGAACCATGGTAAAACAATTTTCTTGATATAAAATCCAAATAAGAGCATACAAATCGTGATTAAATCATATGGGATCGATTTCTAAGCTTTAAAAGCGATCCAAGAATGACGAGCGGAGATCCCTAGCAGCTGCTCCTCAAGTGTGAAGCACTCCACCGGTATCCACCAAGAGATCAATGTAATGGAGGAGGAAGGGGTGGGAGAATTATGGTTTTCTTAACTTTTTAGGTTGAGGCAAAATAAGGGTTTATAATAGTATATTTATAGGCAAAATTTTCAGCTGAAAATTTTCCCATAAAATATTATTATTATTAACCCTTTATTCTTATTAACCTATTAACTAATAATTAAAACATCTTTTAATTATTAATTCTTTTTCTAAACACTTTAGAAATAATTCTCTCACTTGATTTAATTTCCAAAATTAAATTCTTAATTAATAATATTAAGAACTTTTCTTAATTAATTTATAATTAATTAAATCTCATTTAATCAATTATTAAATTTGCTAATTAATTATTTATTTCACAAATAAATAATTACCAGCCATTATTAATTAATTTCTCCACCATTAAATCATTCTCTTTTATGGTGTGACCCTGTAGGTTCAATATTAAGCCGATAGTAGAAATAAATAATAATAAAACTATTTTATCATTATTTATATAAATTCTCTAATTCATTAAATATGATTAATTAATTAATCATATTTATTCTAATCGTGAGGGATACTTCTCAGCATATCGCGACTATCCGGATAATACGAATTCACTGCTTAGAATACCAAGAACCCATTCAGTGAATAGTTACCGTACAATCAATTCCTTCTATCCTGCAATGTCATGATTAAATACAAGGCATGGAACTCGTGTCAAGCCTATCTTATTTAATCATATGCTTTCCCATTCACTATGCTTAGTTCTAATTAATGTGAATTAGAAACTCCTTTCTAATTTCATTCACTCTGGCCAGAGATTCCTGAACTAACATAAGTGGATCAGCATTGAACATTTTCTTCCTTCACTGGAAGGGGTAGATCCTTTATTGATCATACACTATCTTCGTGTACGAATTCCTACACCCAGTAGAGCCCTTATTATTGTCCCTAGAGACTAAGAACTAAACCAAAGTATAGTTCAGTATACACAAGATGACTATGATGACCTCAAGTCTAAGGATACTTGTACAACTATCACTATGTGAACATCTGCTGACACGTGAGTGAACTCCATCAGTTGTTCAGCTGTGTGAGTCATGTTCAGTGAACTTATTCTATAATAAGCACCTACATATTAGCTATAGTGTCACCACACAAATGTTTATAAGAACAGACATCCTTCATAATGAAGCAAGCATAGTTTGTACCGATCTTTGCGGATTACTAATTACCAGTTAGTAATCCTACGACCAGGAAATATTTAAGTTTAGAGTTATCATCTTTTAGGTCTCATTATTATGATCTCATCATAATCCTTTAAAAAGCTTTACTCTAAACTATGGTATATCTTATTTAAACACTTAAATAGATAACGCCCGCAATAAAACCAAAACAAGTCTTTTATTAATATCAATGAAATCAAAACAGATTACATAAAAGTTATTCCTAAATCATCATACATGATTGGACTTAGGACACATCTCTTTCAATCTCCCACTTGTACTAAAGCCAATCACTCTGGTATCTAATACACATCTTGTCTTTATGACGATCAAAGTGATTTTGAGAAAGTGGTTTTGTTAAAGGGTCTGCTATGTTGTTATGTGTGTCAACTCTCTTGATGTTGACATCTCCTCTTTCAACAATCTCCCTAATCAGATGAAAGTGTCGCAAAACATTTCCTATAAGAAGTACGTCATCCACATACAATACAAGAAATGTTACCGCGCTCCCACTAACCTTCTTATAGACCTATGGTTCATCTATGTTTTTGATAAAACCAAACTCTTTGATTGTCTCATCAAAACGGATGTTCCATCTACGAGAAGCTTTCTTTAAACCATATATGGTTTGCAGCAGCTTACACACTAGGTGTTCATTTCCCTTGGAAAGAAAACCCTCTGGCCGTGTCATATACATGAAGAGGAAGTGTATATGACACAGCCAGAGTGTTTTCTTTCCAAGGGAAATGAACACCTAATGTGTAAGATGTTGCGAACCATATATGGTTTAAAGCAAGCTTCTCGTAGATGGAACATCTGTTTTGATGAGACAATCAAAGAGTTTGGTTTTATCAAAAACATAGATGAACCATAGGTCTACAAGAAGGTTAGTGGGAGCGTGGTAACATTTCTTGTATTGTATGTGGATGACGTACTTCTTATAGGAAATGTTTTGCGACGCTTTCATCTGATTAGGGAGATTGTTGAAAGAGGAGATGTCAACGTCAAGAGAGTTGACAGACATAACAACATAGCAGACCCTTTAACAAAGCCACTTTCTCAAAGTCACTTTGATCGTCATAAAGATAAGATGGGTATTAGATACCAGAGTGATTGGCTTTACTACAAGTGAGAGATTGAAAGAGATGTGTCCTAAGTCAAATCATGTATGATGATTTAGGAATAACTTTTATGTAATCTGTTTTGATTTCATTGATATCAATAAAAGACTTGTTTTGGTTTTATTGCGGGCTTTATCTATTTAAGTGTTTAAATAAGATATACCATAGTTTAGAGTAAAGCTTTTTATGGATTATAATGAGATCATAATAATGAGACCTAAAAGATGATAACTCTAAACTTAAATATTTCCTGGTCGAAGGATTACTAACTGGTAATTAGTAATCCGCAAAGATCGGTACATACTATGTTTGCTTCATTATGAAAGATGTCTGTTCTCATAAACATTTGTGTGGTGACACTATAGTTAGTATGTAGGTGCTTATTATAAATAAGTTCACTGAACATGACTCACAAAGCTGAACAACTAATGGAGTTCACTCACGTGTCAGCAGATGTTCACATAGTGATAGTTGTACAAGTATCCTTAGACTTGAGGTCATCATAGTCATCTTGTGTACACTGAACAATACATTGGTTTAGTTCTTAGTCTCTAGGGACAATAATAAGGGCTCTACTGGGTGTAGAAATTTGTACACGAAGATAGTGTATGATCAATAAAGGATCTACCCCTTCCAGTGAAGGAAGAGAATGTTCAATGCTAATCTACTTATGCTAGTTCAGGAATCTCTGGCCAGAATGAATGAAATTAGAAAGGAGTTTCTAATTCACATTAATTAGAACTAAGCATAGTGAATGGGAAAGTATGTGATTAAATAAGATAGGCTTGACACGAGTTCCATGCCTTGTATTTAATCATGACATTGCAGGGTATAAGGAATTGATTGTACGGTAACTATTCACTGAATGGGTTCTTGGTATTCTAAGCAGTGAATTCGTATTATCCGGATAGTCGCGATATGCTGAGAAGTATCCCTCACGATGTAGAATAAATATCATTAATTAATTAATCATATTTAATGAATTAGAGAATTTATATAAATAATGATAAAATAGTTTTATTATTATTTATTTCTACTACCGGCTTAATATTGAACCTACAGGGTCACACCATAAAAGAGAATGATTTAATGGTGGAGGATTAATTAATAATGGCTGGTAATTATTTATTTGTGAAATAAATAATTAATTAACAAATTTAATAATTGATTAAATAAGATTTAATTAATTATAAATTAATTAAGAAAAGTTCTTAATAATTATTAATTAAGAATTTAATTTTGGAAATTAAATCAAGTGAAAGAATTATTTTTAAACTGTTTAGAAAAAGGATTAATAATTAAAAGGTGTTTTAATTATTAGTTAATAGGTTAATAAGAATAATGGGTTAATAATAATAATATTTTATGGGAAAATTTTTAGCTGAAAATTTTGCCTATAAATATATTATTATAAACCCTTAAGCCTCAAACTAAAAAGTTAAGAAAACCCTAATTCTCCCACCCCTTCCTCCTCCATTACATTGATCTCTTGGTGGATACCGGTGGAGTGCTTCACACTTGAGGAGCAGCTGCTAGGGATCTCCGCTCGTCGTTCTTGGATCGCTTTAAAGGTTAGAAATCGATCCCATATGATATAATCACGATTTGTAAGCTTTTATTTGGATTTTATATCAAGAAAATTGTTTTACCATGCTTCTGTGATGTATAAAATCCTAAAATTCAGACCAAAAAGGTTCACACATTGATCAGGCCTGATGGACCAGATCAGGCCCGATGGAACAAAGAAGGCCCAAAAACCCTGAATATTAATAAATTTCGTAATTAATTAATAAGGGAAAAATCAGCTATTGAGAAGAGTCCCAATGAGGACATAAATCCTTGCAGATTAGCCTCTAAGGGACCTAGAAGGATAAGGAATCAGTTTCCTACTATTTAGGACTCCAAAGTCCATTCTAATTCTAAGACTTGGCTACCAAGTCTTCTATACCAAGTCCAATTCAAGGACCACCAACATCTATATAAGGGGCCTCACCCCCACAGATCAGAACTGTAACGTCTAAGAAACTTACGTCTATATTATATCATATTTATAATAAATTATGTGTATTAATGTGTCATTTATGTGTAATTATCTGTCAAACCTTAACTGTTACGTGTTACGTGTATTCCGTGTCATTTCGGTATTTTAAGATATTTTTCAGATGTTTTTTTTGCATACATCGCTTTCATTTCAAACGTTTTACAACCCAAACCCTGATTTTAAATCCCGTATTTCAAATAAAATAATGGGCCTTATTTTTCCTCAAACGGCTTTTACCATCGCATTATTCTGAACATCTAGACATTTTATAAATTTTCCCGTTTTGCGAAAAATGACTTTTCCGGGCCCCATTGGGTGTTAAAAACCCCACAAAAATTATATTTTTATTTTTATAAAATTATAGAACTTTTATTTATACCATTTCTTTGTATTTTTGCATTATTCACAATATTTGGGAAATTTTGGCATATATATTGTATATATAAAATATTTATAAATTAAATTTTAATACCCAAAATTTATAAAAATTAGGGCCAAATATTTTTATTAGATGTATAATTAGTCCTTTAATTTTATTTAGGAGTATTAATTTTGCAGCTATAAATACCCTAATTATTATTAATTTATTTAATTAAAAATCATAAAATTCTGTAATTATTCCCAATTTCCAGAAATTAGGGTTTGGTGTTCTTGACTTCAAACAGAGATTTGATCGTGATTCTGATCTCCAAATCAAGCATGTAAGTAGTCGTTGCAAAGCTCTTGATCTCTATTTTCGATTGGTACAATCAATTTCATGTTTTATATCGTCGATTTTCAATTCATATTTTTAGGGTTTATAGTCGAATTAGGCGTTTTTGATTCGTGAATTGTTTGATGTTTTGGTTGATCTAGATAGCTTTATCTCGAGTTTAGGAATGATTTCATATATTTATTTTGATTTATAACCCCTGGAAGTGGTTCCCGAGTTTTTGTGTTTTAGAAAATTTTGAATTCGTTTTTGTTAATTTCTGGATGTTTGTGGTTGTTGTGGCCTATTGGGATCGATTAGGGAGCTCTGTAGCTTCGATTTCATGTATTAATCGATAGGTTTGGTTGTATTTTGGGGGAGATGCGATTTTCCGGTGAAGCCACCGGAGAAGCTTCGGGTGGTGATCGGAGAAATCGAAGGAGGGATGGAAAGGGGTGGTTGATGGTGTAGATGAGTTCCTGGGAGCGTCACAGCTTTGATATGGCACTCCGGCGAGGCTACCGGAGTTTACGTCGGGCGACGGCCGGTTCCGGTCGTTTCCCCAGTTTCCGTCACCGGCAAACCGACCCGGTTCGTGTTCTTGAAGACCCGGTGTCAACCCGGTTGGTTGACCCGGTTTCAATCCATTAAAACCCTAATCCCTTTTCTGATTTATGTTTCCAGAATTTTAGAATTTAGTTTTATTTTTATAAAAACAGAAATTAGTTTTAATAATCCTAAAATCAATTAAAAATTAGTTTTAAATTATGTAAAATATTATTAAATGTTTCTCAATTGTTTTCTTAAATTAAAAATTCAAATTTAGTTATTTACTTAATTATTTAACTATTTATTTAATTATATACCTATTTAATGATTATTTAATAGTTAAGTAAATAATTAATAATTAAGGATTAAAATTTACCGAATAGTACGAGAAAGATTCGATAATTAGGGAATAAAACGAGTAACTCGTAATTATACGGGTAAGTGAACGATAAGTTCGATTATTATTATTATGCGAGCGATAGTTAGTTATTCGTAAAGTATTGTAATAATTATTCGTAACGAATAATTAAGTACAGATAGTTGATGTAAATCGTATAAATTATAATTAAAAAACTGTAATGTGTTAATAATTATATGAGAGGGGTGAATAACTCGTATTAATGCGAGTAGTTGATCGGTGAATTGAAGTCTGACTCGAATAATAGCTTATTTATTCGATAGTTATCATAACAGTTGATTGTATCGATTATTTATTTGTAAATAATCGATCTAATCGAGTAAGTAATAATAAATTGTAGATATTTATAATAAGTAGTAATTAATCCTAATAATTAGGGATTAATTATTTTAGATTATTAAATAATTACTTATTAATTATTTATTAATTATTTAAAATCGATTAATTATTTCGATAATTAATCAAATAACTTTCAATAAATCATAACATATTCATTTTAACTCTAAAAATTATAGAAAAATTATTTTTGATTTTGATTTTTCTTAAATAATTATTTAAAATATTATTTTAGGGTTTAAAAATTAATAATAATTATTTATATTGAATAATAAATTGAATTAACAGTGTTTAATTGATAATAATTAGACCGTTAGTCTGATTTGAGCGAAACGAAAGCCCTTTGACTCAGAAAAATGAATTCTTTTCATTAAAAATAATATTAAAGCTTAATATCTTCTAGAAATTAGTTGACTTTATTAATTTTTTGATTATCAGTCGAAGTGCGTGCCGAGACGAGTCCGAAAAATTCCGGAAAAATGGGAAATGAGGCAGATGGTGATCGGTGGAGCAATCAGCGAGTCGATTTTGATTCTAAAAATTATTTTAACTATAAAAATGATTATGTGCTTATGTGCTTATGTGTATTATGTGGATAATCGAGTCTTACTTGTTTATATATAATATATGAGTCAGTTGTCAGCGCACGGGTAGGCGATAGGAACGAAATGAAGTATAAAATGACTTAACCAGTCTAATTTTGTTAGCAGAAGCTAAGACTAGCAAGGCAGGTCGAGTAGGTGATAGACAAAAGTGATTTAATTTTAGTGAGTCGCACATAAGGCAAGTTTCTCCCTTATTATGTTTTCAGAATAGTGACATTCTCTTTAGATTCTTATTACGCTTGCACTATTTTAATTCTCTTGTTCATAATTCATTTCGATTCTTGCTTATCCTTTTCATTTGACTTTATTGTTCATATTCCAATTGTTACTCACAATTATTGATATATTCTGGTGACTAGAATATGTCGAAGCATCCGATTGTTCAGGTTGCTATTTCAGGGACTGGATAATGATACTTTGGGGATTAAGTTTACTTAATCCTAAGGACCGGGACATAACCGGATCCTTGAGATGGGCCGTAGTGCCTGGGTGCCCGATGGGATCTATATAGTGATATGTAGATCTGTAATGTATCATGGCTGACCAGCAGGGTATAGATGCGAAGTTGAGTCCAGTTTAGTTCATTTGTACTCCCCAGTAATGGCCTTCTTTCTATTCTCGCGGGATTATATCCTTGCAGATATACCTGGGTGACGGGTTCATTTAAAATGTTTTAATATTGTTTATATTTTGCGGACTTGTTGAGCAATTTTTGGCTCACCCTTTTTTTGTTGTTATTCACCTTATTGTTTGCAGTTAAGAAGGAATATAAAACCCATCAGGACTCGAGTTGTAAAGAAGCGGGTCAATCCTCGAGATCCTCTCATACCCAAGGTGTTGATCCCAATCCAGGAAGAAAGCTTTGAGTTGCCCGAACAGGTGAAGTGTTGATAGATAGTGTTTATTTGAATAAAAGATGAACTTAGTTTAAAACTGATTAGATAATGGTTTGTAATAAAGAGAGTTCGTGAGATGTTGAATTTGGTTTGTAATAAAAGTAGATAGAGGTTCTTGTTTTCATACTTCAACCTAAAAAGATCCTGGTTAGTGTTAAAGGAGTTTAGTTATATTTCTTTATTATTGTTAATCATTTTGTACAGGTGTGGTGATTAGCTAGTAACCCCCAGACTTACACCCCGGGTCTGGAGGGCGTTACAAGAACTACGTTTTTTGGCTTGATTCTCTAATTCATAGAGATACGTAGGCATCTCGTAAAGGCAGAGTTAAGCTATGAAACACGAGAGCAGCCATTAAAGGCCTTGAGCTCCCGAACCTTAGTAATAAATACATCAAATAATAACCTTAGTTTTTTATTAATAACATTTGGCGTCGTCTGTGGGAAAGTACAACAACAACCATGGAGAGAACACGGAGAACAGTTAGAGCCCTTGAAAGAGGAACACCAACGGGGACAACCCAAGTGATTTCGTCAACGGTGGAGGTACCTCCTCATTCAACCTATACAACCACGCAAGGAGAAGCCTAGATAGGGGCAACTGAACCTCAGCCACAAGGGACCATTCCCTCGGTTACTCAAGGTACGAATCCCCAAGTTCAACAACTACATGCACCTGTGAATTCTCAACCCATCGGGTATGAATATTCAACTGTTGTGACTACTAACCCCCCTTTATGGGATGCCCCTTTACCCCGAGGTTGGAGAAAGTGGACATGCTGGACGGAGTGAAGCACGAGGGGGATCGCCCCCATATATACGAGATTTGGCTCCTATCCCTGAGGATCAAGAATTTTCTGGTCCTTACACTGAGAGAGACTCTGAATCTTTGGATGATGAAGTAGCCCAAAGAAGGAGACGTGCTGGCAAAGAGTCGATAGCTGATGGTAGCTAACGTCCTCAAAGCACCCAAGGGATGAATCCCCAAGAAGTGTAGGAAAGGATCAGGGCTCACGAGGCTGAGATTCAAAGGCTGAGGCGCGATTTGGAGGCGTACCAGACCACCAGACCCCCAGTGCATCCTAGGGGGAGAAATCCTCCTCCTATCATAGACCTGGATGGTCCAGTACAGAGAAGGGTTGTTGTCCCAAGGGCTGACCCAAGTAATCTTCTTCCCCTTGGAGATCCTGGTGATCCTACTCCGCCCTTCACTGAAGATATAATGAATGCCCATATCTCAAGGAAGTTCAAGATGCCAACTATCAAAGCTTATGATGGCACGGGAGATCCCGCTAATCATGGTAGGACATTCTCTAATGCACTGTTGTTGCAGCCCGTGAATGATTCTATTAAGTGTCAGGCCTTTCCTTAAACCCTGTCGGGTATGGCTCAAAGGTGGTATAGTCGTTTGCCCCCAAACTCCATTGGGTCGTTCAGAGAATTAAGTCAGGCTTTTATTAAGCAGTTCATCAGTGGGAGAGTGCATGAGAAAAGTTCAGCATCTCTCATGAGCATTGTGCATGGAGCAAAGGAATCCTTGAGAGACTACCTGAATCGTTTCACAAAGGAAGCTTTAAAAGTCCTGGACCTTGATGATAAGGTCGCAATGATAGCACTGCAACAAGGAACTAGGGATGAGTTTTTCAAGATGTCCTTGGCCAAACGCCCCCCTGAAAGCATGTTGCAGCTCCAGGATAGGGCAGGGAAGTACATAAAGGTAGAAGAGAGCATGAGGAAGTCCGTAGTGAGTAATGAGCCCACTAGAGGCAAGAAGCGGAAAACTGACCTGGAATATATCGCTAAGGACAAGTATCCTATAACTGAGCAAAACCCTGATTCAACCCCCAAGAAGGGAGGACTTGGGCAAAAGTTCACTGAATACGCTAAGCTGAATGCTCCTAGAAGCCAGATCTTGATGGATATCGAGAAAGATAGAGATATTCGATGGCCTAAGCCCTTGAAGGCTAATCCTGCAAAGCTAGATAAAAGCAAGTATTGCAGATTTCACAAAGATGTTGGTCATGACACCGATGAGTGTAGACATCTGAAAGATGAAATTGAGTTCCTCATTCGAAAAGAAAGATTGAACAAATACACTAGAGAAGGAGGGGATAGGAACAATAATGGAAGAAAGAACTTTGAAGATCGTAGGAGGGACCAAGATGATCAGGGGCGGAATCCCCAGCTTAGGGGACCGGTGATAAATACAATCTTCGGAGGACCACGACCCCGAGGGCCTGTGATAAACACAATCTTTGGAGGACCAACTACTGTTGGGTTATCCAAGAACTCCAGGAAAGCGTATGCCCAAGAAGTTATGCATATTGTTGGGGAAGCCCCGAAGAGGGTTAGGACACAAGTAATAATGTCTTTTGATGATTCTGATCTGGAGGGTGTGAAATTTCCCCATGACGACCCGTTGGTTATAACCCCGATAGTAGGGAACAACCCAGTAAGAAGGGTCCTTGTGGATAATGGTGCTTCAGTGGATATCTTTCTCCATGACACCTTTTTGAGGATGGGATATAATGACTCCCAATTGACCCTAACCGACATGCCAATATATAAGTTTGCGGGAGTGGAGTGCCCCGTAGAAGGGATAATCAAGTTGCCAACAACCATAGGACAGGAACCAAGGCAAGTAACTCAGATGTTGGACTTCATGGTGGTGAAGGCTAGTTCGACTTACAACGCTATCATGGGAAGAACAGGGATACACGCCTTCAAGGCAGTCCCTTCTTCCTACCATTCAGTTATGAAGTTTCCAACCCGGGATTGGATCGGAGAAGAGAGAGGAGACCAAAAAATGGCTAGAAGCTGTTATGTGGCCTCTTTGAGGGCAGATGGAGTTGGGGAGCAGGTTTTTTCCTATTGAAGATCTGGATATCTGAGAGAATGATGAGAAAAGAGGAAAGCCAGCAGAAGACTTGGTTTCAATTCCTTTAGCCCCCGAAGATCCTGAGAAGGTGACATTTATTGGAGCAACGATCGAGGAGCCCCTTAGAGGCAAGTTGGTGAAATTTTTACAAGAAAATAGTGACGTATTCGCATGGTCAGCAGCTGATATGCCAGGCATAGACCCGGAACTGATTACTCACAAGCTGAATATGGAACCAAATCGGAAGACAGTGAAACAAAAGAAAAGAAGTTTTGCTCCAGAAAGGCAAGAAGCTATAAAACAGGATGTGGAGAAGCTCTTAGAGGCTTGTTTCATTGAGGAGATTCAATTTCCAGAATGTTTAGGAAACCCTGTAATGGTGAAGAAGGCCAATGGAAAATGGAGGATGTGTGTAGACTTCACTGATCTAAATGATGCCTGTCCTAAGGACTGTTTCCCGTTACCAAGGATCGATACTTTGATAGACGCCACTGTTGGACACGAAATGTTGAGCTTCATGGATGGATTTAGTGGATACAATCAGATTAAGATGAACAAGGATGACATTCCAGGGGTATCATTCAACACTGACTTTGGTGTTTATTGTTATCTTGTTATGGCATTTGGTCTTAAGAATGCAGGAGCCACCTATCAAAGGTTGGTAAATAAAATTTTTAAGGATCTTATTGGAAAGTCTATGGAAGTCTATGTTGATGACATGTTAGTCAAGAGTCTAGTAAAGACTGATCATATAACCCATTTGAGGGAAGCTTTTGAGGTCCTGAGGTACCACAAGATGATGTTAAATCCTACAAAGTGTACTTTCGGAGTAGGATCTGGAAATTTTTTGGGATTGATGGTCTCCAAGAGAGGGATCGAGGCCAACCCTGATAAGATAGAGGCAATCCTGGACATGGAACCACCAAAAATTATCAAGGATGTTCAGAAACTCACAGGAAGGGTTGCTGCGCTTGGAAGATTCATCTCCAAGTCAGGAGACAAGTGCTTATCATTCTTCAAGTCACTAAAAAACATTAAGGACTTTGTATGGAGTGAGGAAAACCAGAAGGCTTTTGAGGAGTTAAAGAAATATATGGCCCAGGCCCCGTTGTTGGCCAAACCAGCTTTGAATGAAGTTTTATACTTGTACTTGGCCGTTTCAGAGAGTGCCTTGAGCGTTGTGTTGGTTAAGGAGGAACTGAAAATCCAGAAATCCGTATACTATGTCAGTAAAATTCTGCATGGTGCTAAGTTGAATTATTTAACTATTGAAAAATTTGCTCTAGCCTTGGTAATGGCTTCAAGAAAGTTACGTCCTTACTTTCAGGCTCATCAAATTGAGGTACTGACAAATCAGCCCCTGAGAAATATCATTCATAGTCCCAAGGCTAGTGGGAGGTTGATCAAATGGGCAATAGAGCTAGGAGAGTTCGACATCAAGTATAAGCCACGGACGGCAATAAAAGCCCAGGCATTAGCTGACTTCATGGTTGAATGTACCATACCCAACCAAGAAGTCGGGGGGCAGGAAGATACCATACTTCAAGATAAGGAAGTTGATAAGGGGGACAAAGAGAAGGATGATAAGGAGAAAGAATATTGGGTTCTCTATTTTGATGGAGCATCAAAAACAAATTCAAGTGGAGCAGGATTGGTTTTATAAAGCCCTGATGGGTTCTTGATTGAGTATGCCATGAAGCTAGACTTCCCGACCACAAACAATGAGGCAGAATATGAAGCTCTGATAGCTGGCCTCGGCTTAGCAGGGACACTTAGAGTCAAGAACTTAAAAGTTTGTGGAGACTCGAAGCTGGTCATATCCTAGGTAAAAGGAGAGTTTGAGGCAAGGGATGATACGATGGTTAAGTATGTCCTCCTAGTAAGGGCTGTGATGACCCAATTTGATGAATGCTATATTGAGCACATTCCAAGGGAGGAAAATGCTAAGGCAGATGCATTGTCAAAGTTTGCTTCATCTGAGATAGAAGAAAGTTCTGGAAGTGTATACTTTCGTGTTTTGAAAACACGGAGCATTGATGTTAAGCTTGTGGCTCCTATAGGCCTGGGGACATCATGGATAGATCCCATTAAGGCTCACATTCAAACCGGTTGGTTGCCAAATGATGCTACTGAAGCACGAAAATTGGTTGTTCGAGCACTAAGGTACTCTTTGATAGATTGAATTCTGTATAAAAGATCTTTCGTGGTTCCCTACTTAAGGTGTCACAGGCCCGATTAGGCAAGATTGGCTCTTGAAGAAGTACATGAAGGCATATGTGGGCAACACTTGGGGGGCAGGGCCTTAGCTCATAAGATAACCCGTTTAGGATTTTATTGTCCAGAAATGATGGCTGATGCTAAAGAATATGTGAAAAAGTGTGACCATTGTCAGAAGCACGCACTGGTTGTTAGAAAACCCCCCGAGATGCTGACCTCCATCAACTCTCCCATCCCCTTTGCTATGTGGGGAATGGATATTCTAGGGCCTTTTCCCATGGTCACGGCACAAAGGAAGTTTTTGATTGTAGCCATTGATTATTTTACCAAGTGGATTGAAGCCAAGCCCTTGGCCAAAATCACAACTAAGCAGGTTACACAATTCTTGTGGGAAAATATCATGCATCGGTATGGAATTCCCCGCATCCTAGTCACTGACAATGGAACACAATTCAACAACGAGAAATTCAAGAAGTATTGTGAAGAAAGTGAAATTGAGTTATAGTTCACTCTGTGGCTCACCCGCAAGCCAATGGGCAAGAAGAAGTTGCGAATCGAATAATCCTGGATGGACTAAAGAAGAGGATCAAGAATTCAAGGAATAACTGGGATGAAATACTCCCAATACTATGGGCCTATAGAACTACCTATAGAGTCACGACTGGAGCAACTCCCTTCATGTTAGCATATGGGGCAGAAGCAGTTTTTCCTGTAGAGATATCATATTCCTCCCCCAGTATTCAAGCTTTCAATGCTGAGGAAAATGAAGAAGGGCAAAGGTTAGCCCTGGATTTAATTGATGAAGTACGAGATAAGGCACATGCAAAGATAGTGGAATATCAGAAAATGGCTTCGTTCTACTACAACCTAGGGGTTAAAGAAAGGTTTTTCAAAAAGGGTGACTTAATCTTGAGGAAGGTAGAAGCTTCTGGTGTAGGACAGAAAGGGAAGCTTGCCCCAAATTGGAAAGGGCCATACAAAGTCAAAAGTGTTCAGGGTAGAGGAACCTACAAGCTGGAGACTATGAATGGTTTTGAAGTCCCGATAACTTGGCATGCCCAAAACCTGAAGGTTTACTATGTGTAGAACAGTTAAAGTACGATTCTCACTTGTCAAAGTGACAAGTAGGTTTAAAAGCACCTTGAAGCTTTGCGTGCTTAGGATTTTTTATATAGAAGATATGTTTTAGATTTTATCAGGGTTGAACCCATTTCATGTAAGGTATCAAGAATACCAAGTTATAATAAAAAGCGTTCAACTTAATCTTAGCCTATTAGATTGATGCATTGTGAAGGATAAAACCAAGTTATAAACTTGAGTTTGAAAAATTGGAAAAAATACGATGATGCTTGGGCAAATACAACTGAAAATAATAAAAGTCAATTACAAAGTTCAATATTGTCTAAGAAAGAAGAAATACATAAAAACTTTGGCCTTGGAAGGCTGGGATTCTTCGGAACCACTATCCGAAGTCTCCTCAGATGTCTCTTCAGTCGATCCCTTGGAAGTCCCCTCGGAAGTCTCCGTAGAGGTTCCCTCGGAACTATCTTCGGGCGCTTTGGATGCTGCAGAAGATGCTGGTTTAGGAGACGCTGACTTTGGAGGCTCTTCTATCCTGTCCTTCTTTATAACGGGCTCAGGCTCCTCCTCGGAAGAAGATTCCTCCTCTTTAGAGCTGGGTTCAAGCTCCTTCCTTTTTTGTCCTTGACTCTCCAATGGGCCATCCTTAATCAGATTAGCAAGTTTATCTGAAACGCCCCCAAGTGCTGGAAGTCGCACAGGACAAGGGATGGAAGACTGTTCAAGGACTTCTGGAAACTCGTCCTGGATAGCCTCCACAGCGGCGTCCCAGCCTTCTTTGTAGCTGACTGGATGAAGGAGGGCGTCATGCTCCACCATTAGATCCTTGAATTCCTGAGTATCCATCCAGCCGTCAAAGGCTTTGTCCTTTTGAGCCTTAAGGATAACATTCTCGGCCCGGGCCATTTTCAGGTCAGAAGTTGATGAGGCGAGTTGGGCTTCCAGGGCCTCTATTCTTTGGTTGGCCTCCTCCAGCTTTTTGTTCGCATCTGCTAGGCCAACTTTCCAAGCCTTGGCTTGGTGAATCGCCCCTTGAAAATAGGGTGAAAGGGGAGTCTGATACCTGCCCTTAAAGTGTCCCTGTAGACGCATAGTGCGTCCTTCCTCCATTGACAGGCCCTGTCGGCCGGACCCGCAAGAACTAGCTTGAAAGGTTCCTTGATTTTAAAACAACCACTCAACTTGTACAGCTCATTTGGATCCCGCAAGGCACTGATATGGTCGTGCGCATCTAAATGCGCATCAGACGGGTACTCGTCCCCTCGGGTGTTGATCATATCGATCAAGGAAGTGTACCTTGATCGAATGGGGAATTCATTGGACTTTCTGGCCACATTCATCTTGGCTAAACGAGTCATTTTCTTATCAGCCATCTGAAAAAAGGGCACATAAGAAGACAATTTTAAACGCAAACTATGCAAAAACAAGCACAAGAAGAAAAAGGGTTTACCTGAAGTAATGCTATGAGGCTTGCTAAATGGAGGCTTTGGGGCTTTAAATACTCCGACCTACAGTTATTTCTCTGAGATTCTTAACAGAAGAAAAAAGAAGGAGAATTTAGAAATGAGAAAGTGAGGAGCAATAGACTCTACTCACTCCTTTATATAGGAGAAAAAGTGAAGTTGAAGGGACAGAAAGCCCAGTAAGGATAAAGGCCCAAAGAAGAAAGCCCAGAAATAGAACGTTCCAGAATAATCCAAGGAATTCCAAAGAAAATAAATAAAAATTCCCAAGAATTCTAGAGAATTCTAAAGAAGGTGTTATAATATATTAAAGCCCAGATTAATATGGAAGAGGCCTAATGGGAGGCCCAAATCCAATTAAGATTTGGAAAAATAGAAGGCCCAAATCCAATTAGGATTTGGAAAAATAGAAGGCCCAAATCCAATTAGGATTTAGAAAAATACAGGCCCAAATCAAAGCCCTAAAACAGATAAGGCCCAAACAAGGCCCAATCCAAAGTGAATTAGAAGGAGGCCCAATAAGACCAGGATTGAGGTCGAATTCCAAAACGTGAATTCTGTTCGAATTCTTTCAAACATACACCCAATAATTATGGGTATAATAGAACAGGATTGAGGTCCAAAGCCAGGTAAATAAGACCAGGATTGAGGTCAAATTCTAGGTCGTGAATTCTGTTCGAATTCTTTCGAATAGACATCCGAAAATTATGGGTATAATAGAACAGGATTGAGGTCGAAAGCATGAACATGATTGAGGTCGAAAGCCAGACCAGGATTGAGGTCGAATTCTTGAATCAAACACAATATTTTTCAAGAATAAGTGCAGAAACATAGACTAAAATCCAGGTCGAAGGATCGACTAGGATCCTGGTCGAAATCCAGGTCATGAATCCTAGTCGAAACTTAATGACCAGGAAACAAATAAGCACAAAAATCTCGACTAAGATCTAGGTCGAAGGTTCGACTAGGATCCTGGTCAAAATCCAGGTCATGAATCCTAGTCGAAACCTGACGACCAGGAAACAAAGAAAGACATAATTTTCGAACAAAATCCAGGTCGAAGATTTGACTAAGATCCTGGTCGAAATCCAGGTCGTGGATCCTAGTCGAAGTCCTTCGACCAGGATTGAAAGGCTGGCCCAAAATTTGACTAGGATCCAGGTCGAAATTTCGACCAGGATCCTGGTCAAAAAAGGGCTAAAAAATTGAAAATATTTGTGAAAAATTGCAGAAAATTTGAAAAAAATCTCGGGAAAAAGGGAAAATTCCTGAAAAATACCAGAAAATTCCTAAAAATAGGGAGAAGGTAAGAAAATAAAAAGGGAAGTTTTTAAACGACCCTGAAGCCGCGTACAAGGAAAATCATTGTAAACGTGTAGGTTGCTCCACACTTTACGCAAAACGATACCCTGAAAGGGAATGAACGAACTTAACTTTTGCGAAATCTTATACGGTTTCCCAAAAGTTGGGGGGCAAATGATAGGGATAAATAAATCCTGATTGTGTAATTAAATATTACATTAATCATACATGATTTGGGCTACTAGGTCCAATAAGAAGATGTATGACATTCAGACCAAAAAGGTTAACATATTGAGCAGGCCTGATGGACTAGATCATGCCTGATGGAACAAAGAAGGCCCAAAAACCCTGAATATTAATTAATTTCGTAATTAATTAATAAGGGAAAAATTAGCTATTGAGAAGAGTCCCAATGAGGACATAAATCCTTGCAGATTAGCCTCAAAGGGACCTACAAGGATAAGGAATCAGTTTCCTACTATTTAGGACTCCAAAGTCCATTCTAATTCTGAGACTTGGCTACCAAGTCTCCTATACCAAGTCTAATTCAAGGACCACCAACATCTATATAAGGGGCCTCACCCCCCACAGATCAGAACTATGTTTTTTGGCTTGATTCTCTAATTCATAGAGATACGTAGGCATCTCGTAAAGGCAGAGTTAAGCTACGAAACACGAGAGCAACCATTAAAGGCCTTGAGCTCCCGAACCTTAGTAATAAATACAGCAAATAATAAGCTTAGTTTTGTATCCATAACAACATCGATCAATCATTCCAGGATCGTCGATTCCGGTTAAAACACGGTGAACCTCCAATCGAATAATGATTCGGGTGAAAACTAAACCAAACACAGAGATTTACATATCAAATTGAAGCTTGAAACACGTTAAATTTATTCGTAGCATCCTAAACGATAAACAATCCACCTATAATCCAGAAAATTAAAAGTTATAAATGGGAAAACACAATAACTCGACTTGGCCATTCCCGAACTACAAATTCAATGATTATGGTGTTAATCGACTATAATAAACAAGGCAAAGCTATTTCTATCATCTAAAACAGCTGAAAATCATCACATAGCAAACACCCAATTTCAGTCGATTAAAATCAAGAAAATCAAAAAATTGATTTGATTCACCTTGAATAAAACGGATTGTACGAACAGGAAGCTGATGATTCAGGCTTCGTTTTGGATACTCAAGCTTCAAAAACAGACATCAAGTTCACTAGGAATCAATGTATTGATTCTCAAACTCAAGAACACCCCCAAGAACAAGTTTCTTTTTTTCTGAATTTTAATAAAAATAAATAAAATAAATTAATAATAAAAATCTGCTTCTATTTATATTATCTATAAATTAATACCCTAAAATCATTTAAGAGTGTTTTTATTCCCATAATTATAATAATTAAGCCCCAAAATAATAATTATGGGAAATAATTTTAAAAGTAATAAAATATAGAATTTATATCACAATTCCCTGAAATTGTGAATAATTTAAAAAATACAAAAATACAGGGTATTTGAAATACGAATGATTCTATAAAAATAAAAACGTAAATTTTGTGGGTTTTGACGTCCCGGTGGGGTCCCGATCCGTTGATTTTTGAAAAACCGAAACAATTCCTAAATTAACAGAAAATCCTGAAAACAGATAAAATGCATTCAAATGCATATAAAACGAGATAAATCGAGTACCTCAATAAAAACGCAAATAAATACGAGTCTAAATTAAAGGTCGATTCATATCAATATATTTTAAACACATATTAGTTAGTCGAAAAATTTTCTGGTTCACAGGGGAATACGAATAGCATTTTTAACCCGTAATATCATCGTAATGAACATTTTAACTTATACAAACACATAACATTTATTTATTTAACATAAATATTCTCATTATTTTCTCGGGTATTACTCTAGCAGCTCTACATCTTAGAGAGCCTAGAGAAAAAGAGAGAGATGAAGAGGCAACCAACTCGGCTAGTACCGGCTCCGGTGATCGTTGGACGATCAGACGTTCTTGTGGATAACTTGGAGATCAGATCTTCACAAGGAGGGCTGTTGTGGTTCATCAAGATCAGATCTTCCACTACAATCAGAAGAAAAGCTTTAATTAAGGTAAACATCTAATCTCCGAATTAAATGTCTTGTTTCTCATGGATCCTGCGTTTGGGGTTTCATTTTTCATATTTATTTTTGATTTTTATGTTGCGTTTGTGCCACGAATCCCAACACTATATTGATGACAAGTTAGTCAAAAGTCTAAGCAAGGCGGATCATATTAGCCACCTCAGTCATGAGGCATTTGAAGTGCTGAGGCACTACAAGATGATGTTAAACCCCACCAAGTGTGCTTTTGGTGTTTGGGTCAGAAAAGTTTTTGGGTCACATGGTCTCTAAGAGGGGAATAGAGGTCAACCCCAACAAGATCAAAGCCATCCTGGACATGGAGCCACCACGCTCCATCAAGGATGTCCAAAAGCTGACAGGAAGAATTGCAACTCTAGGGAGGTTCATCTCCAAGTTTGGAGACAAATATCTGCCTTTTTTCAGAACCCTTAAGAAGGTGAAGAATTTTGAATGGACAACTGAGAGCCAAGAGGCCTTTGAATAGCTGAAGAAGTACATGACTTGAGCCCTGTTGCTGGCCAAACCAAGTCCGGAGGACACCCTTTATTTGTACCTAGTGGGATCTAAACAAGCCGTGAGTGCGGTCCTCATAAAGAAATAGCAGAAACTCCAAAAGCTTGTATACTACGTAAGCAAGGTGCTCCATAGAGCAGAATTGAATTACTCCACCATAGAGAAGTTTACACTTTCCCTCATCACATCCTCTAGGAAGTTGAGACCATACTTCCAGGCTCACAAGATCGAATTCCTGACGGACCAACCCTTGAGGAACATTCTTCATAGCCCGAAGGCCAGTGGAAGGCTCATCAAGTGGTAATTGAGTTAGGAAAATTTGACATCAATTACAAGCCTCGAACGTAAATCAAGGCTCAAGCCTTAACATACTTCATGGTCGAATGCACCATTAACGACCAAGAAGTCGGGGGGCAAGAGATAGTGACCCACAAGGAGGAGATAAATAGAAGGATAAAAAAATGAATCTGAAAGAATATTGGGTTCTCCATTTTGATGGAGCGTCCAAAACAAAATCTAGTGGTGCAGGTCTAGTCTTGAAAAGCCCCAACGGGTTCATGATTGAGTATGCTTTGAAATTGGACTTCCCAACTACGAATAACGAAGTAGAATACGAAGCATTGATAGCCGGCTTAGGCTTGGCTAGAGCCGTGAGGGCCAAAAACCTGATGGTCTATGGAGACTCAAGACTTTTAGTTGTTCAAGTCAATGGAGAGTTTTAGACCAAAGATGATACTATGGCCAAGTATCTGAGAGTCGTGAAAGGAATACTGACTTAGTTTGATGAATGGTACGTAGAACATGTTCCGAGAGAGGAGAACACTACGGCGGATGCCCTATCCCAGTTTGCCTCGTCTGAAATTGAGAACTATTCAAGAAGTATCTATTTCCAGGTCCTGAAGAACCCTACTATACATGTCATAAATCTGATTGCACTAGTTGGTGCGGAAAGTTATTGGATAGACCCGATTAAAACCCACCTTGAGACTGGGTGGCTCCCCGATGATGCCCAGGAGGCATGCAAGCTGTCAGCGAGCATTGAGATATTCATTGATTAAAGGCCTTCTCTATAAAAGGTCCTTTGTTATTCCATACCTGAAGTGCTTGTGACCTCATGAAGTGGAGGAGGCGCTTAAAGAAGCAGAGGAGGCGCTTAAAGTCTGAAAATACAGCCACATGCGGCAATCAAAGCCATGCAAGGCCATATCAATCACTCATCAGAAGAGCCCTCCTCTTCCTCACCATTCCCCACTGCCTAGCCATTTTCCTCCACCCCCTCCTTTTCTTCATCCGAACTAGCCTCGGAGGAGGAGTTGCTGCTCCCTGCAACCGGCTCCCTGATCTTCCCATAATGGGCTGCTGGGGCCTTACCCTTAGAACCGGAACCCCCATGACTGGAACTAGACTGAGACCGCATATGGGGAGTCTTGAGAACAAACTCGGAGGCCTGCCCGGAAGGGTCCATAACATGTAACTCCCAAGGGCAATAGAGGAAACTCGGGTTGACCACTTCTGGATACATGCCATGAGTATCTTTGACTCCCCTCTTCCAACGTATGGCCAGGTTAACAGGGTGCATCTCGTCGTCGTGCTCATCCATCATCTTGGTGAATGACGAGGATCTGTGGTATGAGTCCACGAGGTCTTTCCATTCATTCTTTCTTTTCTCCTCCACTTTAGCGCACTTCCTCTCTAAGTATGAAATCTTGCCCTCTACTTCATGAGCTTTGAACTCCCACTCATCCGAAGAGATCTTTATCTTGTTCATTAAGGTCTGCAGTGTTGCATAGTCGGTTCTCATCTTTATGCTCTCAGTGCAGGACGCAGTGAAGTAAGCATTGGCATGACAAGGAGAACATAAAAAGGAGTTATAAAACTTTTAAGTCAGAAGGGCTAAGCCCCCAAACACAAGGCCTAGGATGACTAGCCTTGGCCAACAAGCATGAAACAAGGCCCTTTTATCGAGCAGATTCCCCTGCAAGGGTGATTTATATAAAATTTATACATGTTCTAAAAGAAGTGCACTTAAACAAAATTTTACAAAAGTGGAAGTGTACCTTATACAAGGAGTGAGCCCCCACCATATCGGCCTCAAGTACTTTCTCCTCATAGGAGATAAGAAGAAGGTCAGGAAGAGTAACACAGTTCCTTGACCACTCAAGGGCTAGACCCGGACTGTCAAACACCGAGTCATTATTGGAGATACCCCAAAATGGTTCGCACTCCCATCGAAGTCTTTCGTCCTCTTCTGGCCAGATATAGACTCTTCAAGGAAAGCATGAATCTTAGGAACACGGTTGGCCTGCTTGGATGCATCCCGAGCCATCCTTCCCGTTACCACGTCGCTCTTGTTGACCTTGGTGTCAAGAGCCTTAGCAGCTGAAACAAGAAGAAAAGAAGACATAAATAAGAATAAACTTGCACAAAGTTGAAGTAGAATAAAAATAAATACCCTCTATAAAGAGGCTTCTAATTCCAGCCTCGAATAGCTTGGTTTTTGTTACCAACTCCAAATAAGGGGTTCTCCCATCATCATCAATAAGGAGATCGAGGTCTAGAAGCTCAACATCTGAAAGATTGAGAATCTAATAAGAATTGTAAACTGGACTGTCGAAGTCATGCCTGAAGTACGCCCCCAATCTCCACCCTTCCATTCTAAGATGACAAACTTCTTGTTCCAGTTGTGGTTTGAGTCATGAAAAGAACTCGCGTTCATTATGTGAGGAAAATGAGCTCTATTTAGTATCACGACCCAACCAGGCCTGTTCAGAGGATAAACTTTCATCATGAAGATGCTTCGGAACATTGTTATGCTCAATGGGATGCCCAAGTCATGGCGCCTCACTATGAGGAGAATGACAAAATCCCCCCCCCCCCCACCGTTGGGGTAAAGTTGGCATGGATGAATCTTGAGCTCGACCAGGAGCCTCGGAATAAAGGGGTGCAGGGGAAACCTTAGCCCGGACTTCAGGGCTGCCTTGCACACAAATAGTCTCTGGGGACTGAAATTGCAATCCCTCTCACTAGGCTTAGATTTACGAATCTTTAAACATTCGGGCCAAGAGTAACTCGACCGAATCTCTTCAACATCCACCTCACGGAGCACACTTCTGTTGTAGAAAGCATCAAAATGGACAGTACTTGGGTACTCATCTGCCCTTTCATCCAGCATGCTCTTCAGACTGTTAGAATAATGGTTAAGAGAGAAAGGAGAAACAAAAGTTATACCTTGCAGAGACCGGATAGTAGCCGTCTTGTGCATAGCTTCCTTAGTGGAGAAAGAAGATTTGCTAGGACCTTGTCCTTGAGACATCCTCGAAAAGCTTGAGAAGAGTTGGGAGCTTATGAAAGGCTTGAGAGAATTTGAGATTTTAAGAAGTTAAAAGTGAAAGTGTGAATGAAAATGAGCACTCCTCATCTTCTTTTATAGGAAAAGAGCTACCTTCTATAGCAGGTCGTAACTCTTCCTGGTTCGCGTTAGAAGGTACCTCTCAAAAGAACACCGAAAATGATGGAGAAAAATGATCCAAAAATATGAATGGACGATATAATAAACAAAAAAAGCGATGCAAGATACCTCTTATCGTATAAATACTCCGAGAAAATCCTATATGGGACTAGGTATAAGTCATTTGACATAGCTAAGGGCTGATTACATTAATCACCATGATTAGCAAAGTTTATAAAAATTAGAACAAGATTAGCTTGTTGAACAAGTTTCGTGAAGGCCAGATTACTCACAAGTATGAGAACCGAACGTTCTCCTCATAACGGATCATACTGTCCTATAGAAGACATCCAAGGTCCGTTAAGAGCAGACCTGGCTGACCAGCAAAAAAATGGGGCCTTATAGCTGACCAGGAGCCTCTGTAGGAGAGCCCGTAGGGCCCCAAGGTCCATTAAGACTAGGCATGGCCAACCATCCAACAAAATGAGGCCTTACGGATGACTAGAAGCCTCTGTAGAAGAGACCGGAGGGCCCCAAGGTCTATTAAGATAGGCCTGGCCGACCAGCCAACAAAATGAGAACTTTTCCTCCCAGCCGACCAGACCACCCTGAGAGTGGCCCCAAGGTCCACTAAGAGCAAGCCTGGCCGACCAGGATAAAAAAGAGCCTTGAGGCCGACCAGGAGCCTCTATAGGAGAGCCCTAAGGTCTTCTAAATTTGTTCCACAGACCCTCCTGTGAAGTCACTTGAAAATTTCTTGGAAAGGATGACTCTTAGCGAAAATAAGTTTCGTGAAGACTAGAATGTCTACGAGAATGAGTTCGATGGAGTACAGAACATTCTGTAAAGTAAGTTTGAACCAGTTTAATGGAATATAGGACTTCCTGTTGAACAAATTCAATGGAGCACAAAAAGTTCAGTAGAACGAGAATAGAATGTTCGGTAGAACGAGTATTGAACGTTCGATAGAACGAGTACAGAACGTCGCTGAAACAAGCGTAGCAGAACCACGAGGAACTCTAGTATCACCATGAGATTATTTCCATGGATAACCAAGAGCAAGAAGAGCCTAGCAGAATACATGAAGGGCTTACGTTCAGATAGAAGGTTCTACAAAAAAATAGTGAGAGTTAAATTTTCATAATTTTAAGATTAAGCCCATTAGGGCTGATTAGGGCCAATTAGTGTGTATTGCACGTAATTAACTCGAATGAGGGTCAATTAGTGACTTGTGTGATGAAATTAGCCCCGATTAGGGCCGTTTAACCTACTTACTCACGTGATTAGTAGAAATTAGGTATAATTAGTGTCTTATGCATATTAATTAGTCAATATTAAGATAAATTGCCCACGATTAGGGAAGATTAGCCTAGATTAAGGCCAATTAGTGCATTCTAGCTTAAAGTTAGGCTCTTTTTAAGCCTAATTAGCAGCTTGAGCATGGAAATCAGCCCCGAATAGAGCCGATTAACCCCGAATAGGGCCTGTTAGCAGCTTTCACCATGTAATTAACCTTGACGAAGGTTAAAGGGTGATAAATGCTCGCTTTTTAGTCCCGATTAGGATCGTTTAGTGTTAAACACTATCCAATTAGCCTGTGAAAAGGCCTCAAGTGTGTATACTCGCACTGTATAAGTTGTTATATATATGTAGATCACTCCACATTTTACGATAACACGATGTTACCCATGAAGGGCCAACACCCATGAAAGGCCAATACCCGAGAATGGCCAAAAGTACCCCGAGTCGCGAAAAGACCATTATAACTTCCACAAAAACTCGAGCAGTATTCCCGGAAGTTTTGGGGCAAATGATATAGATAGAAAATATATCCTAAAGACACATTAAATGTCGCATTAATTACACTTGGGCTTCTTGTCTGAAGTCCAGTACATACCTGTCTGGTCCAAGCTCGTAGCAGACCCAAGACGACCCATGTACTCAAGGCCCACCACCAGAGGTCGTCAAGGTCCACGTACATGAGTTGTTCACGGACTAGGCGCAATACGGCTGGAACAACAGAGACATATGTCCTAAATGGACTCAAAGTCCTACACAAAAGGTTCTGGAGTTTCTTCCCTTATAGAACTCCTAATCACCATCTTAGTTAGAGACTTGTCCATCAAGTCTCCCAACACAAGTCTAACCCTAGACTCACCACTATATAAAGGGCTCTACCCCTCAACCTAGAACTATGTTTTTGGCTTGATTCTCTACCACACAGAGATACGTAGGCATCTTGCAAGGACCGATAGTCCCGAACGCGAGAGCAGCCATTAAAACTCGAAGCTCACAAACCCTAGCATTAATTACTAACGCACTCTAGCTTTTATTCCACAACAAAAGAAATGAAGTTTCTAAGGGAACAACTTTTCTCGAAGATTTTAAGATAAACTAATGATTCCAGATTATACAGTCAGACAGTGGTTTGTACCAATGCTACATTTATCCGGGAATCAAAGAGATTATAAAGAAAGGAATCGAGGAGGTTAGAGAGAATAGCGTGGAAATGCAAACATCTCAGTTACATCCATTAAAGTTGGAACCTCATAACAGAATAGAAGAGTTACTAATAGTTGAATCAGAAGAAGCTCAGGTAGATGAAAGTGACTTGTACACTTTAAATAGACTTGAGGGACTTGACTATAGGGCAGTGTTTCACATGTCAGGGAACTTTAGTCGCATCAGATTCACAAGGAGTACATAAGTTATATCCAAGGATCAAGCCTATCTATTCCGAAGTAAAGACTTTTCCAGATTTAGTTCAAGAGGTGGTTACAAGACTGAGATTGGTACATAAACAAGATTTGATAGCTATAGTGATGATAAGAAATATGTGTCAAGTAACTCTCAGGGGTTTTCCACAACAGAACAAGAAGCTTGATAAACAAGGATGAGTAAGGACTTAGTTGACGAGTTGAGACAAATGTGGAATGTTTTCTTAGCGAAGTAGCCAGTCAAAACTTAAAGTGCACAGGAAAATAGTTGGGACGGATCAGATGAAGAGAATTATGAATATCTTGCTTACATAACAATCTCTGAAGATGATCTAATAACTCATATACCTCAGGTTTCAATTTCTTGGACCGCTGCAATATTTTGCTTGCAATATTCAATGCAAGATTAAGATCTTAGTGTTTAAATGTTTAACACTCACACAAATATGATAGCATCACACTTAGATAATGCTGAACTAGTTCTCTAAAATATTTTTCTAGTAACTAGGAATGATGTTAAATTGTGCATGATACTTTAGATGATCTTAAATATGTGTTTGAATATTTGTGGAACATGATTTATTGCTTTAGTGATATATATGTTTTCCAGCATATAAGACCATTGTTTTTGCTCATTTTATGTATTCTATTATAATATGATTTGCTCATTTATTCTGAATTATTTGTTAAGAGTTATAAGTTCAATAAATGGATGCATTACCTTTATTATCAGTATAATGTATAGCAGACCAAGTTGTATGTTAGACTGACTTAGGTAATAGAGACAGTAAGATGACACAGTATAACTGGATTGGACTAGATAGAATTAGTAATTTATTTGTTAATTTTTTGATCCATATCATGCATGTTTTGCTCAATTATTATGTGTAATATTTCTGAATGAATTCCATGTATTCTCAATGCAATGCTTTCTTATCTAAATCCCATGAATACATCTCTTAGTACTTGCATTAATTATAGAAAAATCATGGTTATGATTACAATAGGGCAAAGACTGTTAGTCCTCCTTATGTAAGGTTGGAACCATTTTTCCCTTAGCCTAGAGACAATTTTGTCAAGGGTATTAAAATGAAAAAAATGGTCAGTCAAAGATAAGAATCAGCAAGATAAGGTTGTAGCTGTTGTTATCACTGTTAAAGCAAAACCTCTAATCCATATGGACCCAAACTGATAAGTTAGGTACCAAAAACTGTTAATCCATTTATGAGTGCATGACATAATAGGTTAATTAATTCACATATATTCTTGGTAATTCATACTTAAGGCATATGATCAAAGAAAAAACCTCACAATTAAATGTGATTGACAAAAGCTATTCAGTCAATAACTTTTGGAGATGACAACAAAGGTTACATTATAGGATAAAGCTGTGTAGAAAAAGAAATGTCATCATGGATTCAACAATTGATATCACTGATAGCAACTAATCATTGGTGTCACTGATAATAGTTGAAGTATCTTTCTTGCTGGAAAATCAAGGCACCAATCTTCTTATCAGACAGTTCTGCATCAAAGGATAAAATGTCAACTCAATGAAGGATTAGTGTTTCATCTCAAGCATGAAGGTTGAGAAGCTTTCTCTTGTTAGAGTAAGGAAAGGATATGCTCGTAGATAATCTGGAATCTCGACATAAGGTGAAGTCCATGGTTTCTACTGTAAAGCTTCATCTGACAAAATTTTAATTATATCATTAGAAGCTCTCACCTTGAACATTAAATCAAGGAAATCTTTTGTAAAAAGGGACTAGTGAGAGTACTGCCTCATCTGGAATTCAGAAGGATGAAAAATGTGAGGCATGTTAGAAAGAAGAGTCAAAGACAACATCAACACAAAGTATAGATATACCTTAATAATGGTGAGTGACTACTCTTAATAAACAAAGTTGTTGTTCATGCATTCTCGAGATAGGACATCACATTGGTGATTGATTATATTAAAGAAGATCAAGCTGGAAGCAACTATAACAGAAATGATCTTGTGGTTAGATAATAGGACTGAAGTCAACAAGCAATTCTGATTATTATCTAAAATAACAAGAATATTTTGAGAAAATATTCAGCACTAGGAGCTCCGTGTCAGAATGGAATGGTACAAAGGAAGAACCGTAACTTGATTAAAGCAACAAGAATAATGTCAAGCAAATCAAGACTGTCTAAATACCAATGGGCTGAAGGAGTCAATACAGTTTGCTACAAGCAAGATCAGGCTTTGATCAGGGTGTATACATGAAGACTACTAATGAGTTAATGGCCAACAGAACCAAACACTGGATAACCTGAAAGTGTTTAGAGAGAATGTTCTACAGAAGCAAACAATGAAATATTTTCAGTCGTTCGGAGATCTTGGCATTTACAGATAAAACTCGTAAGAATATTTTCCATGGCTACTCATTGGAGTCTACAACCTACAAGGCATTTGTGTTTGATCAACAGAAGATGATTGAAAGTCAAAATGAATAGTTCAACAACTCCATGCTCCAAGCTGTACAAGAGAAATAAATGGTATTGATGATTCATATCCAAGCAGTGGAATGACGGTATAATATAAAACTCATTACTTCAATGAAGCCGGTCAGCAAGGGTAAGGATTTTCAGGATATCCGAGCAACAGCTTAGAGGGAGAAAAAGAAGGATCAACTAGTCAGACACAATACCTCATTATAAATCAAGAGGATACAAAAAGAAAATATCTGCTGAGAGAAAGGGTTTGATGTCAATATTATTTCCATAGTCTAGTTCTTAAGTGATTCAGATGGTGAAGTAATGATTAGCAGGGCTACTGAGTATGAATGATTATTTTTCTAGCTTTTTAAGAAAGTAAGAAAGTTAGAGAAGCTCTGATAGATCCAGATTGATCTGGTGATTGCAAAGTAAGATGAACTCAATCAGTCAGAAAGTATATTATAGGGAAGCTGGTATCCAAACCAAATGACAATATTGTAATTGGTACAAGGATAACTAGAAGTCAAACTGAAGGACACTGACATTGTTACGAGGGACAAGGACAAACTGGATGCTAGTTTATTATCAGGAAGCAGTATCTAATAGAAAGCACCAATGATGAGACTTGAGGATATTACGACATATCAGGCACCTGATACACATTCAAACTTGAATTGGACTCTAGTGAATTGAACAAGTGCACTTCTGGTTGGTGAATCAAAAGAGGAAGTCAATGCACAACATTTCATGGATTTTGCAGTTCCAGATCTATTGGAATATATATCTCTCTTCTTCACAAGCTCACTTCAGGTTGGTATGAACTAGTATACTACTCAAGACATCGTTAAGGACATGGTATGACACTCTAACTGAAGTTGTAGTTAAATATGAAGTAGTAGAGTCATCATATTAATAACTCTCTTATCACTAGGCACAAACATAATGTTATATATGTGCAATGATATAATGATAATGTTATATGTTGGTCTAATAACAAAATCTGGTGCAAGATAATTTGCTAATTAATTGCAGAGTATGTATGGGGGAGCATGTTAGAAAGGTTGCAATTCTATGTGGAATTACTTCAAGTAAACCAAAAGAATGAAGAAACCACTAAAGCTTTATCAATGTAACTCGGTATAATGACAAGCTATGGAGGTATTACAAGATCACTCTTTTACTCAAATGCTAACAGACAACATGTAATGTTCTCAAGAAGCCAATGTGCAAGGTTCCAAGTGGATACTAGAGAATCCAATCGTATAACTATTAACAAGATTTTTAGATATCTTCCGGGACTACCAACTCTTGGAATATAGTACCCTAAATATATTATGCTTAAAATGTTTGGCTATATAGATATATATTACGCAGGTTGTAAGAAAAATAGGAGAAACATCTCTGAAGCTATCAACTTAAGTGACAGGAGAATCATCTCGGGAAGTTGTCAACTTCAACTTAGGTAGTTTGGATTATGGAAATTGAACCATAATTTAAACTAACTTAAAATAAATAAGTATCATGATTGATCATAACCAAATCTGTAAACAACTGATATCTAATATATTGATTGTAACTAAATTGTTATAGGTTAATTATGAGATTTTGGTTTTAGTGATTTTAATAAAATTTATATCTTTAAAATTTACTAAAATCAAAATCATGATAGTAGCATAATTAGTTGTGTATTAATTTTGAATTATATCAGTTAATGATATTTAGTTAAGAGTTAACTATGAACTAATTGTGAAGTATTAGTATTTGTGGCATTACTTAGAACTCCTCTAAGTAATCAATACTTATCCTCGGTCACTTATACTAATATAAAAAGTGTAAAAATCTTTCTTAAGTACAACTATGGTCAATGTGGATAATGCTTTATTAAAAGTAACTATATGTTGTCTAACTAGAATAATTTTTATACTTATTTGCAAATTCCTAAATACTTTGATATAGATGCAATACTGAGTGGATCAAAGTATATGGAACTTAGAATTCTTTTCTAAGATTGCAAAAATACAATGTTGGTTAATGTGGCTTTATTTATCGAACCAATATTGTTTGAGATATTACAGTTATTAAGAGTTAACAATTGTATAGTTTATGTAATTGAATACTAAATGTCTATCTGATAGATAGTTAGTATTTAATTCATTAATATTTTATTTTAATATAATTGAATTATGATGTTAGACAATTCCATGTCATATCAGGTTCATGATTTAAATTATATTAAAATAAGGTGCAACATAATTATTGGTATCTAAAGTACTTGATAAGTATCAGTCAATGATATATTGTTAATATTTTGTTGTAGATAATTGGGAGATTTTAAGTTCTAGTGAATTTATATATGTTTCTATATTTTTAAGATTACTACAATTTAAAATAACCAACATAATCTTTTTTATTAAGATTGTTTATCAATAATCAATGTTGTTGGTAATAATTTTATAAAGATAGATTATGGACCTTCTGACATGAATGAGAATTTCTTAAAATTTACCCTAAGTGATCAATACTTTTACAAAAACTCATTCATATTGAAAGATAAAAATTTTATTTCTCTTATTAATACTTCTAGGTCACACGTCTGTGTCTTTTTCTTATCGAAGACATGTTTATTTATCTTTTTATGCATAAAAATAGACTTGTGCACTAGAATAGTTTTAAGAGAAAAATCAAACTTCTTCCTACAGTGGTGATTTCTTATTTCATGAATTTTTTTATGAAATCACTATTGTATATCATTTCTTTCAAAAGATTAAATGCATCATTTTCAATCATTATAAATTTTAAGTGTATTTTATCTCTACATTTCCTTATGTTCTGTGATGCAGGTTCAGCCTCCATTGGCCTTCTTTCATTTAGTAGTCATGAGGTTGAAAACCCACAAATTCTATCCCAGACTGTAAAGAGAAACACAGAAACAGAACCAACCAACACTCTCTTATCACTAAAATGAAGTATGAATGACCATGAGAGAGAACATGCATAAGGAAGGTTCTGAAGTCAACCCAGCAGCTCTGTCTCCTACAAAGTTGAGTAGTAGTTTTGAAACTGAGGCAACTGTTAGCTCCCATACATCTTCTGAAAAAGATGTAATGGCTAAAAAGGCATAAAATAATTACTAGATTCATCCTCTCAATATGGTGCGTCTATTGAAATTCTCCTGTCGGTCAGGGCATCTGATGTAGTGACACCACCTCAAACACAAAAAATTCCCGATGCACAAGGTGAGGTTACACAAAATAGGATGAGTTGACGGAAACAGGAGTATCTACCATTTTATGGTCAAATTCGATTGTTTAAGGTTCTTTGATGGACCAATTACCTTTACAGGGAAGAGGATACTGATCCAATAGCCATATGTCAGTGGTCAGTGTCTACCTCCCTAGGCTTAAATCCCTTGTAGGCATCTGCGGATAGTGAGTCTGACATAGGTGCAAATTGGCGACTTGTTAACAATGATTCAGATTTACCTGATGAGTCACAAGGAAATATCTTCACAGACATTAAGAGGGAACTTTGATCTTTATGCTAAATTCGTTGGTTCATTGTTTACCTTCCTATAGTTCAAATCTGGAACCCTCAAAGGGAAACTAGCAACTTGTAGATTATGTCTCAAATTCATCTTAGGAGTCTAACAAGGATGGGGATTTACGAACTCCCATTGCACCACCTGTGACCTCCTTAAGGATGACTAATGTGATTTCCTTGCAAATACAGCTGGATTCTGGAGCTATGAGAGGAGTGATACATTTATGAGAATGATTGTAAACATGAGTGGAGAGAAGAGTGAACCACTTGTGGGTACACAAAACAGAATCACACACTCAGAGTGAGGAAGAAAGAGAAACACCATATCCCATTCCTTATCCCTAAACATGGTTAGTAATGTTCAATCTTATGAAAGATGATTCCTAGGGATCCAACTTAAGGACCTAACATTTACAGATCGGAATCGAATAGTTGGGGCCTAACAATTATGATCTAACAGTTGAGATGTATAAGGATGTTGGGAAGGTTGGTTAACAATGATTAATGGTGAAGCAATTGTTGCGGTATATAAAAGGACGTGGTTTATCAGACTATTACTTGTTAATTATTTTCTAATCAAGTGAAATATAACTGTAATATCCGGGATATATCGTGTAATTATTTTTGCTAATAAATAATATGTGTTCAGTATCTATTCTGTGAATTAATTGTTAAGTGTTAAATATGTTTGGATGTTTAAAAATATTATTAATTGAGTACTTTAATTTTAATATGTCCAAAATAAAATATAGATAATTGTCATATCTTCCTAATTATTTTTATGTTGATTTATGAATTTATAAGAATCATATGAAATTTATAAAATCTTTTTCCGAGTATTTAAAATCTATTTTATAAAAACGGGAACCAACCGACGTCATCCGTTGTTACGTTTTTGGAACCAAAAACTCTTCCGAGAACTCCTTCCTAACCTAATTGTAATATTTCGAGCATATTCCATGTTTCGACTTTTTCGATCCGGCGTACGGTTTGTCCTGCGCAGGTCCCGGCGCAATATTTTCGATACAATATTCATTTCGGTAAATCAATAAAACTCGTATTTTCGATAAACGGGAGCTTTTTATTAAACTATCCCAATTATCACCTCGTAATACGTGTAACCAGGCGCTGAGACCAAGATCGCACTACAAATTTTACTAGTTTGGATAATTATCCCGAAAACCGATACCGTTTGGATCAATTTTTATAAATAAACGTACCGTTTTATATCTAGAATGATCCAACGGGATACTAATATTCCGTAAATATAAATAGCCTTTTACCGTATTTTATTTCATATCAAAATCATTTGCAGACAGTTAATTATATAAATTTTCAGAGAAAATTCCTATATTCATATAATCTTCCGAGAATCAAACCAACAATCGGAGGTGTTACCGGAGTCCGTTTGAAAAGCTCGAGTACTCAATCCAAAGGTCTTGAGGTGTTCTATCAGATTTTGTGTTCCAAATCACTACAGAAATCAAGGTTTATTTTCTGAAAAATTATTTATTTTCGAAATAATTTTATTAAAAATATGAATTTTTGTTCGAATGATTATTTATATGATTTGATGCTTGCATATTGTAGAGCTTGTTTTCCTGATGATTTTCATATGTCATACGTCTTATTTGGAGTTCAATAACATGTTCAAAATTGAGTTTAATTCTCGAATTTTAAAATTAGGGTTTATAACCCGTATGAATGTTCTTAGTTAAATTTGGGGGTTTCTTATTTCGGGATAGATAGATGTTGTGGTATAGTGGGTTGTATTCTCTGTGAAATTTGCAATCTATTCGTACCAGTTTCACAAATCGACGAGGTCTGTAGAGAAGGGAGTTGTCATTTGAAGTTTACGTCGAACTCGCCGAAAACCGGCGAACTTCTCGGCCAAATTCCGGCCAACTCAGGGATTGTTAGGTCGATTTGATGGCATAGTTATGTTCCTGATGAATTGTAGATGTGATCTGGAGGTGGTGGTGGCCTGAGCATCCCTGGATCGTCTTCTCCGGCGAGACAGGGCATTTTCCGGCGACCCCCTGTAAAATTACAGTTTAGTACCTAAATTATTGGGGAAGAAACAGTTAGGTCCCTGAACTTTCCAGAATTTGCAAAAATAGGATTCCTGTTTTAAAAATATTCAAAAATCATATTTCCTATTTATTTTTATTATAAAAATTCAATTTTAATTTCTGAAAATTCCAAAAATTATTATTTTAATTCCAAAAATTATTTTTAATTCAAAAATAAATCTGAATTAATTAGGAAATTAATTTCAGTTAATTTTTAATTGATTAATTGGTCAATTAATTCGAAAATTAATTGATTAATTGATTTAATTAATTATTAATTAATTTTAATTAATTATTTAATTAGATCTAATTATTTAAAAATGATTTAAAAATTCCAAAAAATAGTTTCGAGCTTTGAAATATTATTTTAAATTGTTTCCAAGGCTCGATAATTATTATAAAATTGTTTCAAAGCCAGAATTGAACAACCGAACTCTGTTTATTATTCCGAGATTAATCCAACGACCCGTTTTAATTCCGAAAAATGTTTTAAAAATCATTTTAAATACCAGAAAGCTTGTTTATGACCCGAGACTTATTTATAAATGATATATTATTGATTATGTGACGTGCTATGTGTTATATGTGACTTGTTGGTTGATTGTCGGTCTGTATATTCGATATTTACTTGTTTATTGCGTAACTTTCAATCCGTTAATCGGATTTGGGTGAAACGAAGGGTAGATAGAAGTATGTGTTGAATATAATCATATAAGTTGAATATTGATAGATGCTTATGATATGTGAGCAGAAGAGGCAAGGCGTAGGAAAGGGAAACAAGTAGTTGAGGAATAAGACGGTTATGATTGGAAGCGAGTGTAGTGTAGTAAGCTAATACCAGGCAAGTGTTCTGAACTTTCTCGAGATATTGTAGTGATTGATATTCCTGTTTTATATTGCAAGTGCTTTGAAGCACTGAACCCTAAATCTTGATTCCAGTTATTGATCTTGAGCCGTAAACCTGATTCTTTCTAGACCATGATTGTTGTATACCCAAACACGAACCTCAAATATACGACACTACTCCATAAATACATACAAATTAAATATTAAACACTGAACCAGATTGCTTACACATTCAAACCATTGTATCTTATGCTTTGAAAGACCAAATCCTTGGAACCATGAAATGTTGATTCCTTTATTATCCAATTCTTTCATTACCTAACAGCCAAGCTTTGGAAATGCCATATTGATCTTTATACAGATTGAAATCATTTTCATTATTGAACGTCCAATGTTGTTAATGATCATGTTTATTGTTTATTACTGCTTATTCTATTATTATGGTAGAATTGGATTGTTTTTATAAAATTGTGGACCAGATTCGTGGTCAGACCATATATGGTCAAGTTAGGCCAATGTGTGCCTTGGATCCAGTAGTTAGAGCAGTGCTGTGTGCTTTGATCGGGGTTAGTGTGTGACTGATCAGCAACCTAACCTTGTTTTTTAAAATGATAATATAATATCTAATTCTAAATCATAATCCATTGTTCACCTGATATCATAACCATATTCACCTGATGATCATTATACTCAGTTTTGTCATTGTGACTTGATGAGCTAGTTAGCTCACTTGTGCGATGTTGTTTATGTTCTTTCTAGTTAAAAAGGAACCAGTTGGTAACGAGGATCCCCAGTCCAGCGCGAGAGCTAGGGGTTCAGGTTGATCAAGTTCAGCTAGTAGGCTTCTTTTGGGATAATCTTAAGTTTGTAAAAGTTTGTAATAATGTTTAATATTCAGTTCTGAGTTTGGAGAATTGGGATTTGAACGGTTTGTAATATAAGTAGATATGTTGGCTTTTGTGCATACTTTAACCTGTTGCGGTCCGTGGTAGTTGGTAAGTAGGGTCACTGCATATTATTATTATCTTTATTATTGTTATAAGCAGGTTATAAATAAGGTATGTGTGTGTGGACCCCAAACTTCTGACCCGGGTTTGGAGGGCGCCACAGGTTTGGTATCAGAGCTTCAGGTTATAAGTCACTGACACAAGCCTAGGTTGACGGGAATGGGTAGAGGGTTCGGATTACAAGTAAGGAATAGATAGATAGAACATCGAGAGGTTGAGTGTTATGGTATAACAGGTATTAGTGTAATTTGCGTCATGGTTCGAGATTCTTATATTATGATATGATTTCAGATAGTAGCGATGGCCGACTCTTTTATCCCCGTATCAGCTGATCACTCAGAGCCTTCAGTTGGGATACCTTTATCAGATCCACGTCCTGTTGTTCCACCAGTGTTGGCTATATTACCTCCATATGTGCTGCAGCCCGTACCATTGCAGGCTATTCCACCCCCAGGCATGAGGCCACCTATCAGAGGACCCCCACCAACTGATTCAGATTCCACTGGGCATTCAGTTGCGAGTGCCCCATTCCAGTCTACATTGCCCCCAGTTCCTTACTACCGGTATGAGGCTCATCTATTGGAGCGTGATTCCTTGTTGGCCCAGATCAGAGAGCTACAACATATCATTAGGACTATTGATGTTGATCGTGGTGTGAGGGAGCTTCGAGAGGAGATTCATGTGACACGGAGGGTTCTTGAGGCTAGGCTACATGGAGCTACACTACCTGGCAGAGGCCCTGATGGGCTGGGCTACTGAGGTGATGGAGGACTTTGAGAGGCTGGCAGGACCAGAGTTTCCTTGGAGTTGAGTCAGAGATCCAGAGATAGAGATGCTGAGCAGTGTTGTTATGCTTGTGTAGTATGTACAGTAGTGTGTAGTGTGTATCAGTAGACTTTTGGGTTGTATTTATAGACTAGCTATGTTGACTAGTGAATAGGTTGTTGTACCCTTTTGTTTTTACTTTCGAAGCGTCTTTACGCTTGTACTACCCAAAACTTTTGATCTATATATATCAGTACCTTTTCCTTTCCAGTATTGTCATTCATTTTACTGCACCTGTTTTACTTTACCTTATTTATTGCACCAATTATACCCCTGTGATACCCTGTACCCTGTTTTTCATAACTGTTTATATTCTGTAAAGAATCATGCAATTTACTTAGTTACAACTATTTTCAAAAAGAGATATTTCTGTTTTACAAAACTTTTCTTTTATGCAAAGAATTTGATTTAAAAGCTAAATAAGTTGTTTGATTCTTTACAGAAAATGCCTACCAGAAGAAATACCCGCACCAACACCCAGAATGAAGAAACCAACAACAACAATAATAACAACCAAGATGATACAAACCAGAATGCAAACCCAGGACCCATAGACCCAGCAATAGCCCAGATTCTCCAAATCTTGGCCCAACAAACAGTTCACCTGGCACAACAACAAAGACAGACCAATCCCCAGGTAACTTTCAAAACTTTTCAGGCAGTAAACCCACCAGAATTCAAGGGTTTATTAGAGCCGATTGAAGCAAATGTTTGGTTAAAGGAGATAGAGAAGGCATTTACCTTTGTAAAAGTAAAGGACGAACAGAAGGTTGAGTTTGCAATTTACTATTTGAAGAATGAGGCCACCTATTGGTGGGAGATGGTGAAGACATTGGAAGGTACGGATGTTATTACTTGGGAAAGGTTTAAGGAATTGTTTTTAGAAAAGTATTTTCCTCAGTTTATTCAAGATCAGATGGAGCTGAAGTTTTTAGAATTAAAGCAAGGGAATATGTCGGTGGCAGATTATGAAAGTAAGTTTGAAGAATTGTCAAGGTATGTGTCGTCGTATATGGATACTGATAGGAAGAAGGCTAAGAGATTCCAGCAAGGTTTGAAGCCATGGATCAGAGGGAAGGTAGCCATTTTTGAATTGGATACCTATGCAGGAGTGGTACAGAAGGCTATGATCGCAGAGACAGAAAGTGAGATGTCACAGAATGAGAAGGAAAGCAAGAAAAGGAAATTTGAAGGGAATGAAGCTCAGTCACAACCAGGGAAGTTTCCAAATTTTAAGAAGGGCAAGTTTCAGCCAGGGAGAAATTTTAATTTCAAGAGACAAAATGCAGGCAATGGAGGCCAAGGCAACCATCCAGTTAATGCGAATCAGCCGAATCAGTTGAGACTAACTTTTCCAGATTATCAAGTATACGGAAAGAAACATGAAGGAGTTTGTAATAAGTTAAATGTGGTGTGTTTCAAGTGTAACCAGAAAGGGCACTATTCGAGGGAGTGCCGAAATCAGCCAGCAAAAGAACCAGCAAGTAAGGATCAGCCTATCCGGAATCCAGCAGTGAAGGTTCCAGCCATTGGATTTACGTGCTTTAAATTTGGAAAGCCCGGACATATAGCCAGGGATTGCAAGACACCAGCCCCAGTCAGTAATGCATTGAGGATTATGGGATCTACTCCAGCAGTGAGTGAGACTCCAAGGGCTAGAGTTTTTGACATGTCTGTGAAGGATGCTATCCACGATACTGATGTCGTAGCAGGTACGCTTAATGTGAATTCTTTATGTGCCAAAGTGTTAATAGATTCGGGAGCAACTCGATCGTTTGTTTCACAAGATTTTGTTAGTAAGTTAAATTGTCCAGTTGAGTATTTAAATGAAATAATGACTGTGGAATTGGCAAATCAAGAACGAGTATCTGTTAATCAAGTTTGTGGGAATTGTGAGATTGAGATTTCTCATAGTAAGTTTTATGTAGATTTGATACCATTTAAGTTAGGAGAATTTGACGTTATCTTAGGAATGGATTGGTTATCTATGCACGATGCCCAGATAGATTGTCAAAATAAGAAGGTAATGGTGAAAACACCATACGAAAGAATAGTAACGTTCAAGGGCCAGAAGCAGATAAAGAAATTCTTAACGATGATTCAAGCCAAGAAGTTATTACGACAAGGATGCGAGCATTTCGTGGCATATGTGATTGACAGGAGTCAGGAGCCAGCGAAACTTGAAGATATTTTAGTAATAAATGAATTTCCAGACGTGTTTCCCGACAAGTTACCAGGACTTCCTCCAGATAGAGAAATTAAGTTTGCAATCGACTTAGCACCTGTAACAGAACCGGTATCCAAGGCCCCGTATAGAATGGCGCCCGTTGAGATGAAAGAGCTAGCGAAACAATTGCAAGAGCTGTTAGAGAAAGGAGTAATCAGACCCGGTGTGTCCCCGTGGGGTGCACCAGTATTATTTGTCAAGAAGAAAGATGGAAGCATGAGACTGTGCATCGACTATAGGGAGCTCAACAAGCTTACAATCAAGAACAAGTATCCGTTACCCAGAATTGACGATCTATTTCACCAATTGAAGGGAGCCAAGTACTTCTCCAAGATTGATTTAAGGTCGGGATATCATCAACTGAAGATCAAGCCAGAAGATATACCAAAAATAGCTTTCAGAACAAGGTATGGACATTACGAATTTTTAGTGATGTCTTTTGGATTGGCCAATGCCCCGGCAGTGTTTATGGACCTGATGAATAGAATTTTTAAGGAATACTTGGACAAGTTCGTCATTGTGTTTATAGATGATATTTTGATTTATTCAAAGGCGGAAGGGGATCATGTGGAACATTTGAGAACAACTTTGGAGATTTTAAGGAAAAAGAAGTTATATGCTAAATTCTCGAAGTGTGAGTTTTTGCTACAGGAAGTTCAGTTCTTATGACACATAGTCAGTAATGAAGGGATCAAAGTGGACCCAGCAAAGATTGAGGCAATTACAAACTGGGAAAGACCGAGAACACCCACCGAGGTAAGAAGTTTCTTGGGATTAGCGGGATATTATCGTCGATTCATTTAAAAATTTTCAAGGATTGCAACACCATTGACAAAGCTCACACGAAAGAATGAAAAGTTTATATGGAATGACAAGTGCGAAGAAAGTTTTCAGAAATTAAAGCAACGATTAATCACAGCACCTGTTTTGTCACTTCCAGACGATCAAGGGAATTTCGTAATTTATAGCGATGCTTGTCACAAAGGACTAGGATGTGTCCTAATGCAGCACGATAAGGTGATTGTGTATGCGTCAAGACAATTGAAACCACACGAACAGAAATATCCTACTCATGATTTGGAGCTAGCAGCCATAGTTTTTGCTTTGAAGATTTGGAGACATTATTTGTAAGGAGAAAAGTGTGAGATTTACACGGATCACAAAAGCTTGAAGTACATATTCACACAAAAGGAACTTAATATAAGGCAAAGGAGATGGTTATAATTGATCAAGGATTACGACTACTTGATTAATTATCATCCCGGTAAAGCGAACGTTGTAGCAGACGTGTTGAGTCGGAAGGAAAAGTTAAATGTGTTATCAGTACCTGAAGAGATATATAAGGAATTTCAGAAACTGGAATTGGAGATTAGAGTTTGCAAGCCTGAGGAAGCGAAAGTGTATAGTATGACTTTCCAGCCGGAGTTGTTAGAAAAGATAAAGAAATGTCAGGAAAATGTAATGGATCAAGATATAAATCATTTGGTAGGTGAGGAATTGTGCACGCAGAAGGATGATCAAGGTATTCTGAGGTTTTCTTCTAGAATTTGGATTCCACCGGTAACGGAGCTGAATAATGAAATTTTACAGGAGGCACATAGTTCAAGATATTCAATCTATCCAGGGAGTACCAAAATGTACAGGGATTTAAAGGAGAATTATTGGTGGGCAGATATGAAGAGGGAAATTGCAGAATGGGTTAGCAGATGTTATACCTGTCATAAAGTTAAAGCAGAGCATCAGAGACCAAGTGGATTGTTACAGCCGTTGGAGATACCAGAATGGAAGTGGGAACATATTGCCATGGATTTCATAGTTGAATTACCAAGGACAAGGGCTAATCATGATGCCATTTGGGTTATAGTGGATAGACTTACTAAATCAGCTCATTTTCTGCCTATAAATGAAAGATTTTCACTCGACAAGTTGGTCCATATGTACCTAAAGGAAATTGTAGTTCGTCATGGAGTTCCTGTGTCTATCGTATATGATCGAGATCCAAGATTTAATTCAAGATTTTGGAAAAGTTTTCAAGAATGTTTGGGAATGAGATTAAATATGAATACGGCTTATCACCCCCAGACGGACGGCCAAAGTGAAAGAACGATTCAGACAATCGAGGACATATTACGTGTTTGTGCTATTGATTTCAAAGGAAGTTGGGATGAGCATTTACCTCTCGTAGAGTTTGCTTATAACAACAGTTATCATGCCAGTATTGGGATGCCACCCTATGAAGCCCTTTATGGATGCAAATACAGATCTCCAATGCATTGGGACGAAGTAGGAGAACGCAAAATACTTGGACCTGAGATAAAAGAAGTAATTGAAATTATCCAAAAGAGATTGATAGCCGCACAGGACCGTCAACGGAAATATGCAGACCAGTCAGGGAAAGACATAGAATTCGAAGAAGGAAGCTTGGTATTACTGAAAGTATCACCGTGGAAGGGATTAACGAGGTTTGGAAAGAAAGGAAAGCTGAGCTCAAGATATGTCAGACCTTTTGAGATTCTAAAGCGCGTTGGCAAAGTAGCTTACGAATTGGAGTTACCTCCACACATGGAGCACATTCACAATGTTTTTCACGTATCGATGCTTAAGAAGTATAATCCAGACTCCAGGCATGTAATAGAATATGAGTCAATAGAGCTTCAGGCAGATTTGTCATATGTAGAGAGTCCGATAGAGATTTTAGAGGAAAGAAAGAAGGTATTGAGAAATAAAGTAGTAAAGCTAGTAAAAGTATTATGGAGAAACCCAAAGGTTGAAGAGTCAACCTGGGAGTTAGAAAGTGATATGAGAGAAAATTACCCTCATTTGTTTTCTTAGGAGATTCTGAGGACAGAATCCTTTTAAGGGGGGAAGGATGTAATATCCGGGATATATTGTGTAATTATTTTTGCTAATAAATAATTATTATATGTGTTCAGTATCTATTCTGTGAATTAATTGTTAAGTGTTAAATGTGTTTGGATGTTTAAAAATATTATTAATTGAGTACTTTAATTTTTATATGTCCAAAATAAAATATAGATAATTGTCATATCTTCCTAATTATTTTTATGTTGATTTATGAATTTATAAGAATCATGTGAAATTATAAAATCTTTTTCCGAGTATTTAAAATCTATTTTATAAAAACGGACCAACCGACGTCATCCGTTGTTACGTTTTTGGAACCCGAAACTCTTCCGAGAACTACTTCCTAACCTAATTGTAATAATCAGAGCATATTCCATGTTTCGACTTTTTCGATCCGGCGTACGGTTTGTCCTGCGCGGGTCCCGACGCAATATTTCGATACAATATTCATTTCTTGTAAATCAATAAAACTCGTATTTTCGATAAACGGGAGCTTTTTATTAAACTATCCCAATTATCACCTCGTAATACGTGTAACTAGGCGCTGAGACCAAGACCGCAGTACAAATTTTACTGGTTTGGATAATTATCCCGAAAACCGATACCGTTTGGATCAATTTTTATAAATAAACGTACCGTTTTATATCTAGAATGATCCAACAGGATACTAATTTTCCGTAAATATAAATAGACTTTTACCGTATTTTATTTCATATCAAAATCATTTGCAGACAGTTAATTATATAAATTTTCAGAGAAAATTCCTATATTCATATAATCTTCCGAGAATCAAACCAACTACCAGAGTCCGTTTGAAAAGCTCGAGTACTCAATCCGAAGGTCTTGAGGTGTTCTATCATATTTTGTGTTCCAAATCACTGCAGAAATCAAGGTTTATATTCTGAAAAATTATTTATTTTCGAATTAATTTTATTAAAAATATGAATTTTTGTTCGGATGATTGTTTGTATGATTTGATGATTGCATATTGTAGAGCTTGTTTTCCTGATGATTTTCATATGTCATACGTCTGATTTGGAGTTCAATAACATGTTCAAAATTGAGTTTAATTCTCGAATTTTAAAATTAGGGTTTATAACCCGTATGAATGTTCTTAATTGAATTTGGGGGTTTCTTATTTCGGGATAGATAGATGTTGTGGTATACTGGGTTGTATTCTCTGTGAAATTTGCAATCTATTTCGTACCAGTTTCACAAATCGACGAGGTCTGTAGAGAAGGGAGTTGTCATTTGAAGTTTACGTCGAACTCGCCGGAAACCAGCGAACTTCTCGGCCAAATTCCGGCCAACTCAGGGATTGTTAGGTCGATTTAATGGCATATTTATGTTCCTGATGAATTGTAGATGTGATCTGGAGGTGGTGGTGGCCTGAGCATCCCTGGATCATCTTCTCCGGCGAGACAGGGCTTTTTCCGGCGACCCCCCTGTAAAATTACAGTTTAGTACCTGAATTATTGGGGAAGAAACAGTTAGGTCCCTGAACTTTCCAGAATTTGTAAAAATAAGATTCCTGTTTTAAAAATATTCAAAAATCATATTTTCTATTTATTTTTATTATAAAAATTCAATTTTAATTTCTGAAAATTCCAAAAATTATTATTTTAATTCCAAAAATTATTTTTAATTCAAAAATAAATCTGAATTAATTAGTTAATTAATTTCAGTTAATTTTTAATTAATTAATTGGTTAATTAAATCGAAAATTAATTGATTAATTTATTTAATTAATTATTAATTGAATTTAATTAATTATTTAATTAGATTTAATTATTTAAAAATGATTTCAAAATTCCGAAAAATAGTTTCGAGCTTTAAAATATTATTTTAAATTGTTTCCAAGGCTCGATAATTATTATAAAATTGTTTCGAAGCCAGAATTGAACAACCGAACTCTGTTTATTATTCCGAGATTGATCCAACGACCCGGTTTAATTCCGAAAAATGTTTTAAAAATCATTTTAAATACCAGAAAGCTTGTTTATGACCCGAGACTTATTTATAAATGATATATTATTGATCATGTGACGTGCTATGTGTTATATGTGACTTGTTGGTTGATTGTCGGTCTGTATATTCGATATTTACTTGTTTATTGCGTAACTTTCAATCCGTTAATCGGATTTGGGTGAAACGAAGGGTAGATAGAAGTATGTGTTGAATAGAATCGTATAAGTTGAATATTGATAGATGCTTATGATATGTGAGCAGAAGAGGGAAGGCACTGGAAAAGGAAACAAGTAGTTGAGGAATAAGACGGTTGTGATTGGAAGCGAGTGTAGTGTAGTAAGCTAATACCAGGCAAGTGTTCTGAACTTTCTCGAGATATTGTAGTGATTGATATTCCTGTTTTATATTGCAAGTACTTTGAAGCACTGAACCCTAAATCTTGTTTCTAGTTATTGATCTTGAGCCGTAAACCTGATTCTTTCTAGACCATTAATTGTTGTATACCCAAACATGAACCTCAAATATACGATACTACTCCACAAATACATACAAACTAAATATTAAACACTGAACCAGATTGCTTACACATTCAAACCATTGTATCTTATGCTTTGAAAGTCCAAATCCTTGGAACCCTGAAATGTTGATTCCTTTGTTATCTAATTCATTCTTTACCTAATAGCCAAGCTTTGGAAATGCCATATTGATCTTTATACAGATTAAAACCATTTTCATTATTGAACGTCCAATGTTGTTAATGATAATGTTTATTGTTTATTACTGCTTATTCTGTTATTATGGTAGAATTGGATTATTTTTATAAATTGTGGACCAGATTCGTGGTCAGACCATATAATGGTCAAGTTAGGCCAATGTGTGCCTTAGATCCAGTAGTTAGAGCAGTGCTGTATGCTTTGCTCGGGGTTAGTGCGTGACTGATCAGCAGCCTAACCTTGGTTTTTAAAATGACAATATAATATCCAATTCTAAATCATAATCCATTGTTCACCTGATATCATAACCATATTCACCTGATGATCATTATTCTCAGTTTTGTCATTGTGACTTGCTGAGCTAGTTAGCTCACTTGTGCGATGTTGTTTATGTTCTTTCCAGATAAAAAGGAACCAGTTGGTAACGAGGATCCTCAGTCCAGCGCGAGAGCTAGGGGTTCAGGTTGATCAAGTTGAGCTAGTAGGCTTCTTTTGGGATAATCTTAAGTTTGTAAAAGTTTGTAATAATGTTTAATACTCAGTTCTGAGTTTGGATAATTGGGATTTGAACGGTTTGTAATATAAGTTGATCTGTTGGCTTGTGTGCATACTCTAACCTGTTGCGGTCCGTGGTAGTTGGTAAGTAGGGTCACTGCATATTATTATTATCTTTATTATTGTTATAAGCAGGTTATAAATAAGGTATGTGTGTGTGGACCCCAAACTTCTGACCCGGGTTTGGAGGTCGCCACAAGAACTCCTTCAGACAACAGCTTACATTCATTTTCTTATTTCATGGGGAAGAAGTGTCACATAAAAGTATGGATAAAGGTTTGGAGGATTCCTCAACTAAAGGGACAAATGAGGAGAGGATGTTACGACCGGTACTTAAGTACTGGTAATTGAGTTCGATTGGGATATTTGTGTGTAATTATTATAAGTTTGCATGAATATGTGTCAATTAAATGTTTATGCGACCAAATATAGCAGATTATGATAAATCAATGAGCAAAGTGTTTTATTTGGAATTTTGTGTATGATTTTCAAGATTTTATAAGTTGATGAAAATTATGTTTCAAAAATATATTTTCTCTAACATTATAAAAGTGATCTTATGAAATTTCTAAAAATTCCAAGCTATTTTATAGTATAATTCTTGTAATTTATGGAATTTTATTTTTATTTATAAAAGTCATTTTTAATGATATTTAAAATTGTGAATAGATTTGTTGATTACCCATTGACCCTTGCATTCATTTGAATATCCAAAAGGAGAGAGGGCACCAAAGTCATTTCCAACCCCAATAACTTCTTTCTATTAACCAATTTACTAGAATAGCCTTGCATGCAACAACTTGGTTGGTTTTGGAAAGGTTAGTTTAGTACTTACCCACTTCATTATCCAAGTAGCACATAAAAATACAAAACCATATCAAGTGAATCATTTTTAGAGATTAACCACTCAACCAAACTACTTTTTTCTCTCTCTTATCTCTCTTCTTCCTCTCTCCCGACCGAACCAAAACAAACACACACAGACACTCACTCAAATTTCATTCAATTCTTCAAGATCTTAGTGTAATATAACCCTCCTACCTTTGTTCAAGTTATATTCATATATTTTGTGCAAGAATTTAAGTGATTAATTGTTGCATGCCAAGGTTATTTACCAACTCAAGTGGAAGACTTTGGTTCTTATGAACTTAAGGTTCAAACCATGAGATACATTATTTTTGGAGAAGTTAATGGTGTGTGAAATGTTATACTCCCACCATTCCCCTCCTCACCATTCGGAAATGTCTTAAAAAGGATCCGAATGGAGCTAAATTAAGTTATAATCTTTGCATTTACTGTAAAAACCATGTTTCCAAGCTTATCTCTGGATTTATGTTCACGCATGTCAATGATCCCCATGTTATAAAGTCTTGCATGTTAGTATAAACTCATGTATGCCACGTTTGGCATGACATATAATGATATAAATGCTTGCTAAAGGAACAAGCGAACCCAGTAGAGGCGAGAGCCTGGCTAAAGGAAATATAGGAATCATTTGAGATTCTAAATGATTGACGAAGCACAAAAGACTGTTTTTGTCACTTACCCTCCTAAGAGAGAGGCCACTCGTTGGTGAAAAGCCAAGAAAGGCACGGAGCTAGAGGTTATAATAAACTGATTAAAGTTTAGACAATTGTTTTCGGGAAAGTACTTCCCAAGGTTATGGAGGTAGTGTAAAAGCTTTAGAGTCATAACAAAGGCGGACGAGTATGATGAATTATGAATCTAAGTTGTAAAAGTTGTCAAGATTCATTCCGAGGACACGAATCCAGAATGACGGGATGTTTGAAATCAATGCTTATATTGTGTTGGTTCATGTAATGGTTGTAATAGAACGAAAATAAAAGACTGAAAAGGGCATGATTATAAAGGGATATAAAGGAAATAGAGTTGGGAAGTGATAAGGGAGTTAGGTATGGGAAACCTTAAGAAACCCTTGCAATAAATATAGAGAAGTGTGTCATCATCAGCGCGATGGTGACTGATCATGAGATAAATTCAAGGTTTGAAGGCGTAAGCGATACCTATAGTTAATTTCCTTGAAGTTGACAGTATTCGATGAAAATTTGAGATGTATCGATTGATTAATAAGGAAACACGGATGGACTGAGGAGACAAGAAAGTAAGAAATTAGGAAAATTGGATGAAGGAAGTGACCTTCAAGAATGTGAAGTGTAAGTAACGCATGTGAATTGATACCCAAAAAGGGAGACACCAAGTATAGAAGATATCTCAACATTGAGATGACTGTTGAGATAAACAACAAAAGTAAATGAGGATTTAGTAAAAAAGAAGTTCACGTTGAACACGACCAATATCTTCCAGAACATCCATGTGATCATTACCAAGTCAGGAAAGAAAAGCGGATAACCATTGTTATCTTTTGGAGGCCATATGGATTGACCTCAATTTGAATAAGAATGTTATTGTGAAATTAGGTATAGACTATCGAGGTGGGAATGATTGAATAAGATACCCTTATCAGGGATATATGACTTGATTTACCCATGGAAGAATGCGGGTACCTTTTTTTAAAGGTGGAATTAAGGATAAAACCTCGATAACTTGAGAGGAACCATATGGGAATGCATGAAGGTTGACATTTCACCCTTAATAGGGACAGTATGAGTTTTGACAGTATGAATTGGAAAGGATTAAGGTAACAATAACCTTTAAAGATCAGTAAAGAAATTTTTTAGAAGTACTTAAACAATGGTTCTATTATTAGTAAATGGTATCTTGATATGCCCTGTACCTAGGGAATACATGAGGAATGATTTAAGGATAACCTTAGAGGTTTTATAAGGAAAAAGGTAATTTTCGAAGTTCTCAAGAATAGAAATTTGATAAAGGAAAAATGGCGTAATTATAATAATGCCAGGTGGGCACGTGTTAAACCATAAGAAGTATAGATTGAACCAATGAAGGTCAGAATTGTTAAAGTAAGAAGGGCCCAAGATAAAAGACGTCCTAAGTACGATCGAAAGTCAGCCATGATAATGTTTACATTTAAAGACTAAGGCAATAACTTATGGAAAAGTGGTGATATATTTTTTTTTACCAAAGCGTAAGGAAGAGCATTTTCACACAAGCAGTGATTGGAAATGAGGTAGAAAATTTAGTTGAAGGTCATTTAAAAGACATTGATTGTAAGGAAATTTTACTATCAGGAAAGGCCAAAGAGGTGGCCGACACTTTAAATGTAAGAGGATAATTATAGGCGCTCGTGCCAGAGGAATACAGTGATGATGGTTGAAGCCGTGAAGGTTGTATTATGGTTTGAAAGATTGACATTCCTTCTGATAATTGTGCGATACTCAACTGTGATAGTAGTTTGGTAAAGATTTAATTTATGAAATCGCTGTGAGCGGGCTATCTATCTTATAAGGTCATATCTTGAGATAAGCCAGGACCATGTTACGAAAGGACTAAATGAACCTTTAAGCTTCATGTCTCCTAATAAAGAAATATGGTTAATAATGGTATTAACCTGCTATCGTTGCTTTTATTGAAACTCTTCTGCAATTTTATCTGCTTCATGTCATATGTACGCCAAGTTCAAGAGTGTTATTCATGAATCATGGAATGGTGATTATGTTGCCTCCTTAGAAGAATTCGATACGACATGTATGGACTCCGTATGGTTAGCTATTAAGATTTCATAGAAAATGAATGACTATAGTAGGTCATTGGTGGACCATAGTAATGCAACAATGATTCTGCGAGTAATAAGCCGATTACAACCGTGAGAGTTGTATTGGAATGGATGTTGAGATTGAGTACCCCTAATACGGTCGTGTTGATATATAAGTTATCATTGATAGACTACCTAGTGGAGTATTTACATATTACATATTTATTTCCTCTTATGAATAGAGAGTCATATTACTATACGAGGAAGGTTGCGGTGCAAGCATAGAATTCTAGTAACGATGATGTCTAGAATGAAATCCCAGATTCGATTTTCGATGTCAAGGGAGTTTCAAAGGTGATTGTGTATAAGCTCGAGGAAGAGCATGGGTCCATAGAATGATGGACGGAATATCAAAAATATTTAAGCATGTGAAATGCGATACGATAATACTGGATATTGATATAGATACATATGTTTTGTTCTCCTTTGACAAACCTCTATAGTTCAGAGGTAGATTCCAAGCCAGATATTTGTGGCAGTATTATTTCATATACAATTCTCTTCAATTCGTTCTTTTCTCTCCTTTTCATTTTGTATAAGCTGAGAAGAACAACCCTTCCAGAAAGGGGAGGTATTATCGAATGACTATCTATCTGTGTGATAGAAGCCTAGTAGGATACCACATATTGTTTAATTGCTTGTCAAGTACTAAAGGCTGGCCACCTTCTGTACTAATTATGCAATAGAACAAGTGTTCATGATCATAGTGATCTCTCAATAAAATCTTTTACTTCTATACGATAGATCAAGCTTTCGAAGATGGAAGCAGCTAAAGGAAGTAGTATCAGTGCGGTGGTATTCCGAATCTAACGCGTTCATGATACTAAGGTTGACGCAATTATTAAAAGGTGATAGAATGCTAACGAGCAAAAGTTAACCAGTATAGTATTATGTACGGAAGATAGTAATGACTACGAACAAGAAAAGAAGGAGTATTGAGAAGCAGAAGCTATAGTGCTAGAAGCTATTATGAGAGTCTGTGCAATAGACTTGAAAGAATTCGGAATGATCATTTATCGCGAATTGAGTTTTCTTACGACAATAGATCATTTGTCATTATCGAGATGTCGCCTTATGAGATCCTTGAGGGAAGAAAATGTCAATCTCCCTTATGGTAGGACGAAGTTGTAGAGCGCAAGATGCTCGTACCAGCAGCGGTCCAAAGAACCAAGGATATAATAGATCTAATCAGAGGACGGCTGGTAGTAGCCCAAGTGGACATAAGAAGTATGTTGATTTGACACGAAAGGACAAGGAATAGGAAGTAGGGGACCTAGTGTTGTTATAGGTATTCCCTTGGAAAAGATGGATGAGGTTCGGAAAGAAAGGAAAGATAGGCCCACGAATTGTTGGACCCTTGGATATAGTAAGACATATTGGGAAGTTAGCATATGAGCTAGCCCTACCCCCGAACCTGTAGCAAGTTAATAACATGTTTCACGTATCAATGTTAAGGAAGTGTAATTCGGATTCTAGACAAATAGGGGCATATGAGCGCATAGTCATGCAACCAGACATAACCAATATGGAGAAACCAGGAAGGGTTATAGATTAAAATGAAACAAGTGCTTAGGAGAAGGGTTATTGTAACACCCCCAAATCCGGGGTCGGGGATCCGGGTTGTCACGAGATCCATTTCCCTTAATAACACCCAATCTTAATACACAATCAACTACTCTGTACTGTGACCCCACAATAAACACACACACCACAAGTTATAGTCTCAGAGATAAATATCCATAAATAATCACAAGTCGTTTTATTTCACAATTATATGTCAATACACCTTAAAAGGTTTTCTGGATAAATTTACATTTCTTTGCCATTAGTACAATTCATAGTATACATAAGTCTGGTACATTATTAGTTGAAAACTTAGCCTATCAGTAATTTCTACCTCAGCTACAGCGGCCTCAACGCTTCCAAAAAGCTGCGGTACGTTTCCTATCCACTTGCGAATTGGGAGCTTGGTCTTGTTCATCTTATCTATCTGATGTTGTGTGATGAAAGAAGCAAGCAAGGGTGAGCAGCAAGCCCACCAAAATAATATGTATAATGATTAACAATATATGAGCCTACTCATAATACTCATGAAAGTCTTGGTCAAAAGAAATGAACCAAGTTGATATCTTAATGCGATGAAGTCGCAAAATATTCAGTATATATATATATACATATATACTTTTCAAAATATTGGAAGTCCTCTTCCATGCATAATATACACAAAGTCCCAGTGTATAACTGTATAAAAAAATATCGTTGCAAGGTGATCTCATATATCTAACCTTCTCTCAACGTTTTTCTGAAAATCTTTGTCATTCATAAGACAATTATTAACTAGATATAAGTTTAAAAGATGAAGTTACCAAATACTTCACTACACTTATATCATTTATAAAGCTACTTGAACTACCATTGTTCAAAGTATAATGAGCTTTCAACAGTTCATTACATAGATGAGACTACAAGACAAGATTTGAATAGATTAAATCTTTGAAATATTATTAAAGAAAATGAAGTTATGATATACTTCATTAAGTTCTGATATATATATATATATATATATATATATATATATATATATATATATCCACATATACATCTTCTTTATACATTTCCTGAAAACCTCTGTCATGTAAAGTATGAACAGAATTGCATTATCCAATAAATTTGGAAAGGAAATTTTTTTGGCATAAACCAGATATCTTACTGATCAGGCAAAGATACCAATAAGTAACATTTTCTACTAGTAGATGGACGAATTCCCTACCGGTCATCACCCTGGTCTCAATAGGACCTTATGCTGGACTGCTACTCAGCCACTTATGCATTTTATGGACTCCCACTGAGCCACTTACACTATCATGGACGCCCACTGAGCCCATGTTGCTTATGCCGACTCAATAGATGGACTTACTTCCCGAACGTTGGGTAAGTAATCAATTCATTTACCAAAACTGCAACCTTGTTGCGAATATAAAATACACCATAGAGCCGGATCCCTCAGGTTTTGAGCGAGTATTTAAATCCCCTTTTTAAAAGGAAGATCTTAAATATAAAAAATGAGTTTTGGGATCCGCTCTAACTTTTAAAAATCATTTTGAAGACTCGAAAACACTTTAAAGAGTGTTTGGAGTAATGCTGATTTAATGAAGTAAATCAGTCCCAATATATTTAGAAAATGTCTGAATATTATTATTTAAATAATATTCCCATAAAGAATAATCTTTATACAAATAATTGAAGTAGAAGTTGTAAGACTTATACTTGAAATGAGTATTAAATAACCAAAGATATACTTATACGAAAGTACTATCTTTATTTGAATAATCAAAAATAAGTTTGATTATCGACACCTTATTCTTTAATACAATAAAGAATATATTGCAGTAATAAGCAGAGTCATAATACCTCGAATGAATATTATAAATAATATTCATAAAATAAAGGAGTCATACATCCTCAAATGAATATCCAAGTAATATCCAATAATAATATAAAAGAGTCATAAGCCTTCGAATAATATTCGAATAATATTCATTTAATAAAATAAAGAAGTCATAAGCTCTCGAATGAATATTCATAATAATATTCATTAAATAAAATAAAGAAGTCATACATCCTCAAATGAATACTCAAATAATATTCAATTAATAAAATAAAAGGAGCCATAAGTCCTCCAATGAATATTCGAAATAATATTCAATAATAAAATAAAGTTATCGAATAATCCTTATTCGATTAATAGTTTTGAAAACTATAACCATATATAAATATAAATATAAATATATATATATATACATATATACAAAATCTACTCGGGATCCTCGACTCCCGGTTTTAGAAAATGTTTTCACCTTTTGGGTCCTTATAATAAGGGTATATGCAAATTACTGCTATTCTCTAGCATAGGTATTATCAACTGAACCAATCAGATATATGGCAAGAATACGAAATAGGCATGCATATATATACCATAACAACATGCTTCAATATATCGCAACATTTGCTAATTAACCAACATGCATCTATCGCAAGATAATGCATATACACATATACATCACAACAACAGTATAACGGATAGAAAACTTGCCTGAGCGACTGAGGGTTACGAATGGCTCGGGACGAGTCTGGTAACCTATAAGCAACAAGTAAGTTGGAATTAAACCAAAGTCACTTGTAAATCTATAATCTAGCCAACTCAGACTCTAACTCTCGTTTTGCGCTTACTGATTCTCTTAAGTCACTCGAGTACCCTCGGCTCCACCATTTTTAATAATTTAACCTTTACGAGTTTTAAGGCGATTCCTTCGCGAGTGTCTTACCAACTGCCTAACACACTTACCATAAATGTTTCATACATTAATTAACCCTTTTTGGTCTTTAACCTATGTTTCAAAGTAAGGCGAGAGGAAAAGTTTCGTTCGCGAAACGCCGTTACTTGAAACGGTCGTTTCTCCTAAACTGTGCATCGGAATTGAATGAACTACATATCAAAACGAAGCTGGTAACACGAGCTATCTAGAAATTGGATGGTCATAATCTAGCAGGGGGTTCTCGGGTCCTAATGTTATGCACAAAAACAGTCTAAAGAAAATTGGGCGTTACGACGGCTATGTTTACGCGATTTCCCAATTTAAAACCATTCAAAACCAACCCAATTAAACCTCAAATCAAACATACAACCAACATCCATCCTTATCACATCATATCAGCGCCAACCAATTCAATTTTAACCTTCATACTTATGCCTAAGCTTGAATTTAACTATACTACAATCTTTTAACCAAAACAACAACATTTACCATTCCATTTCAATACCATTTCAATCCCAAACTCTAAATCACAAACATTAAGATACAATATCACCCTACTAATCAAAATCATCTTATAATACATAGGAATCTAGGGTTTGGAGATGATATACCTTCCTTGAAGTGGTGGGAGGAGCTAGGAAGCCTTAAGAAGCTTTGAGAAGTCTTAGGAATGCTTGGATCTTCAAGGAAAACAAGAAAAATTTCAAGTTAAAAACTTGAAAACACTATTCATTGTCTTCTTCTTTGATTAAATGAAGAAGATTGAGAAGGAATTGATGGCTTAAACTCATGATATAGCCCTAACTAAGCATAAAGATGATTAGGGAATTAACTCACCAATTTAGGAGGCTTGGATCTTGAGTTTTGAATTTCTTGCCCTTTTGCAATAGTAAAAGCCGAGAGCATGAAGAACAATGCCTTGGTTTCTTTTTGATTTTGATGAAAAATGATTTGCTTGGCTTGGTTGGTTTGATTTTTGTGTTTGTTTTAGTAAATTACCTAGTTGCCCTTGATTTTATGTGGTTAAAAAGCCACCACATCTCCTTCCTTCCCATGTCATGCTTGTGTCATCCTCATGATGTCATCCTCCCCTCCTTGTCCTCTTCTCATTGGTTGGGTGACATCATCCTCTCTAATCCCTTTGATTAACTTCCTAATTATTTGCCTAATGACCGCTGATCTATTATACGGTTCGCTTAACTTTCATTTTCGTTTATCGTTTGAAGGATCATACCCGGGATCTTATTACTTAGGTTCCCTTAACCTTTCTTAATACATTATTTTCCTTTTTATGATCCTCTCTTATAATCCTTTAATTTAAATCCTTCGTATCCTGTTACCTTATACTCAATTCTTTCCGTATCTAGTGGATTTCTGAGAAAAATCAAAGTGTTTGAATTTGGATTCTGACGATCTTTACATACACTTATATCCCATATAAAGTACTAATAAAATTTCAGAATATCCATATCAGAACCCCTACATAGTGTGGCATGAAAAGTTTTCTCATTCAGCAAAAACACTATTCATAAGGGTTTCAAAATTTCAAAAAAATTGGGGTTATTACAGTCTCCCCTCCTTAAAAGGATTCCGTCCCGGAATTAGATAGAAAATGAATAGGGATACTCTCTTAGCATTACATTTTCTAATTCTCAAGGAAATTCTCCCACATTGTGGTTCTTCCATCAAACTCTGAATAGTTTGATAATCCTTCTCCTAAGCACTTGTTCCTTTTTCAATCTATAACCTTTCCTGGTTACTCCATATAGGTTACGTCGGGTTGCATGTTTATGTGCTCATATGCCCCTATTTGTCTGGCATCCGAATTATACTTCCTTAAGATTGATACGCGAAACACGTTATGACGTGCTACAGGTTTGGGGGTAGGGCTAGCTCGTAAGCTAACTTTCCAATCCGTCTTAATATCTCAAAGGTCCAATGTATCTTGGGCTTAGTTTTCCTTTCTTTCCGAATCTCATTAACCCCTTCCAAGGGAATGCCTATAACAACACTAGGTCCCCTACTTCCCATTCCTTGTCCTTTCGTGTCAAATCAGCATACCTCTTATGTCCATCTTGGGTTACTACCAGTCATCCTCTGATTAGATCTATCATATCCTTGGTCCTTTAGACCACCGCTGGTCCGAGCATCTTGCGCTCTACAACTTCATCCTAACCTAAGGGAGATCGACATTGTCTTCCCTCAATGATCTCATAAGGCGATATCTCGATAATGACATATGATTTATTGTCGTAAGATAACTCAATCCGCATTAAGTGATCATTCCAAATTCTTTCAAGTCTATTGCATGGAATTTTATCACAGCTTCTAGCACTATAGCTTTGGCGTCTCAATACCCATTCTTTTCCAGTTCGTAATCGCTACTACCTTCCGTTCCTAATATTATACTGGTTACACCTTTGCTCGTTAGCATTCTATAACCTTTTAATACACGCGTCAACCTTAGTATCACGAATGTGTTTCCATTCCGAATACTACCACAACTTTATTACTCCTTTTTCAGCTGTTTCCATTACCCAAAGTTTGATCAATCATATAGAAGTAAATGAATTTGTTGAGAGATCACTATGATCATGAACACTTGTTATATCGCATAGTTAGTACAGAAGGTGGCCAGCCTTTAGTACTTGACAAGCAATTAAACAATAGCTGGTATCCTACTCGGCTTCTATCACACAGATAGATAGTCATTCGGCAATACCTCCCCTTCTGGAAGGGTTGTTCTTCTCAGCTTATATGAAATGAAAAGAAGAGAAAAGAATGAACTGAAGAGAATTGTATATTCGTAAAAATTTTATTGCCATAAAATATCTGGCTTGGAATCTACCTCTGAACTATAGAGGTTTGTCATAGGAGAACAAAACATATATGTTTATATCAACATCAAGTGTTATAGCATCATATTTCACATGCCTAAATATTTTTGCTATTCCGTCCATCATTCTATGGACCCATGCTCTTCCTCGAACTTATACACAATCACCTTTGAAACTCCCTTGATATCGAAAATCGAATCTGGGATCTCATTCTAGACATCATCGTTACTACAATTCTATGCTTGCACCGCAACCTTCCTCATATAGTAATACGACTCTCTATTGATAAGAAAGAATAAATATTCACTAGGTAGATACTCTACTTAATTAGTCTATCAATGATAACTTATACACTACCACGACCCGATTAGTGGTACTCAATCTCAAAAACCATTCAAATACAACTCTCACGGTTGTAATCAGCTCACCACTCACAGAATCATTGCTGCCTTACTATGGTCCACCACTGACCCACTGTAGTCATTCATTTTCCCTGAAATCTTAATAGCTAACCATATAGAGTCCATACATCTCGTATCAAATCCTTCTAAGGAGGTAACATAATCACCATTCATGATTCATGAAGAACACTCCTGATCCTGGCATACATACATGACATGAAGCAGATAAAATTGCAGAAGAGTTTCAATCAAGGCAACGATAGCAGGTTAATACCATTCTTAATCATATGCCTTCAATAGAAGACTTAACTCAAAGGTTCGTCTAGTCCTTTTTGAAATATGGTCCTGGATTATCTCAAGATAGGACCTTCTAAGATAGATAGCCCGTTCATGGTGATTACACGAATTAAACCTTTACCAACTACTATTACGGTTGGGTATTGCACAGTCATCAGAAGGAATGTCAATCTTCCAAACCGTAATACAACCTTCCCGGCTTCAACCATCATCACTGTATTCCTTTGGCACACGCGCCTATAATTATCCTCTTACCTTTAAAGTGTCGGCCACCTCTTTGGCCTTTCCTGATAGTAAAATTTCCTTACAGTCAATGTCATTTTAACCACCTCCAAATAAATTTTCTACCTTAGTTCAATCACAGCTTATGTGAAAATGCTTTTCTTTAATATCTGATGAGTAAATAAAAAAAATATCAACATTTTTCCATAAGTTATTGCCTCAATCTTTAGAGGTTAATCACTGTCACGACTGACTCTCAATCATACTTAGAACATCTTTTATCTTAGGTCCTAATTGCCCTGAACAATTTCGACCTTTACTGGTTCGATCCATACTTTCTCGTGGTGTAACACATGCCCCACTTGGCATCATTATAATTACGACACATTTCCTTTATCAACATTTCTATTCTTGAGAATTTTGAATATTACCTTTCTCCTTGTAAACCCTCTAAGGTTATTCTTGAATCGTTCCTCCTGTATTCCCTAGATACAGGGCATATCAAAATACCATTTACTAATACTAAAACCATTGTCTATATACTCTGAAAAATTTCTCCACTGATCCTTAAAGGTCGTTATTACCTTAATCCTTTCCAAATCATACTGTCAAAACTCATACTGTCCCTATTAAGGGTGACATGCCAACCTTTATGCATTCCCCTAGGATTCATTTTAAGTTACCGATGTTCTATCCTTAATTCCACCTTTAAAAGGTACCTGCATCCTACCATGGATAAATCAAGTCATATATCCCTGATAAGGGTATCTTATTCAATCATTCCCACCTCGATAGTACATGTCTAATTTCACAATAACATCTGTATTCAAAATGGGGTCAATCAATATGGCCTCCAAAAGATAACAACGGTTATCCGCTTGTCTTGCCTAATTTGGTAACGATAACAAGGATGTTCTGGAAGATATTGGTCGTGTTCAACGTGAACTTCTTCTTAATAATTCCTTATTTACTTTTGTTGTTTATCTCAACAGTCACCTCAATGTTGGGATATCTTTCATACCTGGCGTTTCCCTTTCTGGGTATCAAGCCACCGGTCTTACACTTCACATTCTTGAAGGTCACTTCCTTCATCCAATTTTCCTAATTTCTTACTTCCTTGTCTCCTCAGTCTATCCGCGTCTCATTATTTATCCTTCAAACTATCTCAAGGTTTCCTCAAATCCTCCCAACTTACAGGGGGTAAACTATATGTATCTCTTATTCCTTCAACCATCAACTTCAACTCATGGTGAATCACCCTCATCCTGACGAATGCATACTTTTCTATGTCTATTGCTACGAGTCTTTAGGGTTTCCTCATATCCAACTCCCTTATCATACCTCAAACTCTATTGCCCTTGTATTCCTTTCCACTTCAGTTTCTTTTTATTTCCATTTCTCTTATCATTATTTCATGAACCAACACAACATAAGCATTGATTTCAAACATCTCGTCATTCTGGATTCGTGTCCTTAGAACGAATCTTGACAACTTTTACAACTTAGATTCATAATTCATCATACTCGTCTGCCTTTGTTCTGGCTCTAAAGCTTTTACTCTATCTCTATAACCTTGAGGAGTACTTTCCTGAAAACAATTGACTGAACTTAAATCAGTTTATTATAATCTCTTGCTCCGTGCCTTCCTTGGTCTTTCACCAGCGGGTGGTCTCTCTCTTAGGAGGGTAAGTGATAAAAACAGTCTTTTGTGATTCGTCAATCATTTAGAATCTCAAATGATTCCTATATTTCCTTTAGCCAGGCTCTTGCCTCGACTGGGTCAGCTTGTTCCTTGGAACTCTGAGAGCTTAGCGACTTAGAGGTCCTGAAAGAATTTCACACCGCATTGTTTCCTCAGGGTGGTGGTTGGGGATAATAGTCTAAGTTCTGTTTAGACAGGTCCATGAATTTCCATATAGGAGTACCGTCTCGGGTCTCCTTATCTTGCTCGACTTCTATTTTCTCAGTATGAAATGTTTCATCCTTCTCCCATACTTGGGGTTATCTTATACGTTAAAATCCTCATTTTCCACTTCATTATGTTATGGGTTCCTTCTATCTTGATGGCGTCCTCCCTGACTATCACAATCAGGGTTTGCTCTAAATCTTATTCCTCAAACTAGCTTTCATCTAAGATTTCATCTTTAAGCTCTTGAACGTTTGGAACTCAAATTCTGTAGGAATACCTCATTATTCCCTTATCATTTTTCTCGGTATTAATCTTTTATCTATTTGTTGGCTCTCTGCCTTCATTCATCACTTTTTCTGGCACAATATGTTCTTTTCCAATAATTCGGTCTGTATTGCAATCTCAAACAGCTTTTCGGTACCGGCTCGCTGTTACCTTCACTTCTATTTCCATTTTCTCAAAATCTCTTATAAACTCTCCCAAAGACATTATTATCTTGAGTCTCTCCGTTTTACTAAGGGCATCAGCCACCACATTGGCTTTCCCCGAATGATAAAGAATCTCCCAATCATAATTCTTGATTAGCTCTAACCGCCTTTTCTGGCGTATGTTGAGCTCTTTCTGCGTGAAAATGCACTAGAGCACTTATGACTTATGTAAATCTCGCACTTCTCTCCATACAAGTAGTGCCTCCTATATTTAGGGCAAAACTATTACCACGAGCCCAAGCTCATGGGTGGGGATATCGAATTTTATATTCCCTTAATTATCTTGACGCGTACGCGATTACCTTGCTGTGCTGTATAAGAAGCACCCTAATTCCTTATGCGAATCGTCACTACAATTCACAAAATCTCCTTTTTCATCCGGCAACGCCAACATATGGGTCACCATCAACCTTTTCTTTAGTTGTTAAAATCTTTTCTCGTATTTCTCTGTCCATTCAAACTTCTTAGTCTTACGAGTAAGCCGCTTCAAAGGGGCTACTATCTTTACAAATTTGAACGAACCTCCGGTAGTGACCGGCCAATCCTACCTCTGGTAGTCGACCTAACCATGGTCATCAATTCATCAGTGGTCCTTTATTCATTCTTGTCAGGATCCTCCATGGGATCCTTCTCAACAATAATCCCTTCTAGGACAACATCCTTAACCGCTACATCCTTAATATGAACATCATCCGGTCTCGTGTTAGGACGCTCTATCGAATCCACAATCTGATCTCCAATAATTAATAAAACATCATCGCATTGTTGCTCCTCAACCTTAGGGTTTGGAGTCCCGCTACCATCTACGATAACGAACTACGCTTCTATCACGGTATTTATAAGGGTTCCCATAAGGGTTTTAACTATCAGTACTACGTTAGGTAGCCCGACTATGAACTTGGCAAGAGTTCTTATTTATCTTAGTGAACTTATTATCTTAACGCCACATCATCTCTGAGGTTTATAACGCTTAGCTTTGATACCACTTCTGTAACATCCCCAAATCCGGGGTCGGGGATCCGGGTTGTCATGAGATCCATTTCCCTTAATAACACCCAATCTTAATACACAATCAACTACTCTGTACTGTGACCCCACAATAAACACACACACCACAAGTTATAGTCTCAGAGATGAATATCCGTAAATAATCACAAGTCGTTTTATTCCACAATTATATGTCAATACACCTTAAAAGGTTTTCTGGATAAATTTACATTTCTTTGCCATTAGTACAATTCATAGTATACATAAGTCTGGTACATTATTAGTTGAAAACTTAGCCTATTGGTAATTTCTACCTCAGCTACAGCGGCCTCAACGCTTCCAGAAAGCTGCGGTACATTTCCTATCCGCTTGCGAATTGGGAGCTTGGTCCTGTTCATCTTATCTATCTGATGTTGTGTGATGAAAGAAGAAAGCAAGGGTGAGCAGCAAGCCCACCAAAATAATATGTATAATGATTAACAATATATGAGCCTACTCATAATACTCATGAAAGTCTTGGCCAAAAGAAATGAACCAAGTTGATATCTTAATGCGATGAAGTCGCAAAATATTCAGTATATATATATACATATACACTTTTCAAAATATTGGAAGTCCTCTTCCATGCATAATATACACAAAGTCCTAGTGTATAACTGTATAAAAAAATATCGTTGCAAGGTGATCTCATATATCTAACCTTGTCTCAACATTTTTCTGAAAATCTTTGTCATTCATAAGACAATTATTAACTAGATATAAGTTTAAAAGATGAAGTTACCAAATACTTCACTACACTTATATCATTTATAAAGCTACTTGAACTACCATTGTTCAAAGTATAATGAGCTTTCAACAGTTCATCACATAGATGAGACTACAAGACAAGATTTGAATAGATTAAATCTTTGAAATATTATTAAAGAAAATGAAGTTATGATATACTTCATTAAGTTCTGATATATATATATATATATATATATATATATATCCACATATACATCTTCTTTATACATTTCCTGAAAACCTCTGTCATGTAAAGTATGAACAGAATTGCAATATCCAATAAATTTGAAAAGGAAAAGAATTTTGGCATAAACCAGATATCTTGCTGATCAGGCAAAGATACCAATAAGTAACCTTTTCTACTAGTAGATGGACGAATTCCCCACTGGTCATCACCCTGGTCTCAATAGGACCTTATGCTGGACTGCCACTCAGCCACTTATGCATTTGATGGACTCCCACTGAGCCACTTACACTATCATGGACGCCCACTGAGCCCATGTTGCTTATGCCGACTCAATAGATGGACTTACTTCCCGAACGTTGGGTAAGTAATCAATTCATTTACCAAAACTGCAACCTTGTTGCGAATATAAAATACACCATAGAGCCGGATCCCTCAGGTTTTGAGCGAGTATTTAAATCCCCTTTTTAAAAGGAAGATCTTAAATATAAAAAATGAGTTTTGGGATCCGCTCTAACTTTTAAAAATCATTTTGAAGACTCGAAAACACTTTAAAGAGTGTTTGGAGTAATGCTGATTTAATGAAGTAAATCAGTCCCAATATATTTAGAAAATGTCTGAATATTATTATTTAAATAATATTCCCATAAAGAATAATCTTTATACAAATAATTGAAGTAGAAGTTGTAAGACTTATACTTGAAATGAGTATTAAATAACCAAAGATATACTTATACGAAAGTACTATCTTTATTTGAATAATCAAAAATAAGTTTGATTATCGACACCTTATTCTTTAATACAATAAAGAATATATTGCAGTAATAATCGGAGTCATAATACCTCGAATGAATATTATAAATAATATTCATAAAATAAAGGAGTCATACATCCTCAAATGAATATCCAAGTAATATCCAATAATAATATAAAAGAGTCATAAGCCTTCGAATAATATTCGAATAATATTCATTTAATAAAATAAAGAATTCATAAGCCCTCGAATGAATATTCATAATAATATTCATTAAATAAAATAAAGAAGTCATACATCCTCAAATGAATACTCAAATAATATTTAATTAATAAAATAAAAGGAGCCATAAGTCCTCCAATGAATATTCGAAATAATATTCAATAATAAAATAAAGTTATCGAATAAACCTTATTCGATTAATAGTTTTGAAAACTATAACCATATATATATAAATATATATATATATATATATATATATACATATATACAAAATCTACTCGGGATCCTCGACTCCCGGTTTTAGAAAATGTTTTCGCCTTTTGGGTCCTTATAATAAGGGTATATGCAAATTACTGCTATTCTCTAGCATAGGTATTATCAACTGAACCAATCAGATATATATGGCAAGAATACGAAACAGGCATGCATATATATACCATAACAGCATGCTTCAATATATCGCAACATTTGCTAATTAACCAACATGCATCTATCACAAGATAATGCATATACACATATACATCACAACAACAATATAACGGATAGAAAACTTGCCTGAGCGACTGGGGGTTACGAATGGCTCGGGACGAGTCTGGTAACCTATAAGCAACAAGTAAGTTGGAATTAAACCAAAGTCACTTGTAAATCTATACTCTAGCCAACTCAGACTCTAACGCTCGTTTTGCGCTTACTGATTCTCTTAAGTCACTCGAGTACCCTCGGCTCCACCATTTTTAATAATTTAACCTTTACGAGTTTTAAGGCAATTCCTTCTTGAGTGTCTTACCAACTGCCTAACACACTTACCATAAATGTTTCATACATTAATTAACCCTTTTTGGTCTTTAACCTATGTTTCAAAGTAAGGCGAGGGGAAAAGTTTCGTTCGCGAAACGCCGTTACTTGAAACGGTCGTTTCTCCTAAACCGTGCATCGGAATCGAACGAACTACATATCAAAACGAAGCTCGTAACACGAGCTATCTAGAAATTGGATGGTCATAATCTAGAAGGGGTTTCTTGGGTCCTAATGTTATGCACAAAAACAGTCTAAAGAAAATCGGACATTACGACGGCTATGTTTACGCGATTTCCCAATTTAAAACCATTCAAAACCAACCCAATTCAACCTCAAATCAAACATACAACCAACATCCATCCTTATCACATCATATCAGCCCCAACCAATTCAATTTTAACCTTCATACTTATGCCTAAGCTTGAATTTAACTATACTACAATCTTTTAACCAAAACAACAACATTTACCATTCCATTTCAATACTATTTCAATCCCAAACTCTAAATCACAAACATTAAGCTACAATATCACCCTACTAATCAAAATCATCTTATAATACATAGGAATCTAGGGTTTGGAGATGATATACCTTCCTTGAAGTGGTGGGAGGAGCTAGGAAGCCTTAAGAAGCTTTGAGAAGTCTTAGGAATGCTTGGATCTTCAAGGAAAACAAGAAAAATTTCAAGTTAAAAACTTGAAAACACTATTCATTGTCTTCTTCTTTGATTAAATGAAGAAGATTGAGAAGGAATTGATGGCTTAAACTCATGATATAGCCCTAACTAAGCATAAAGATGATTAGGGAATTAACTCACCAATTTAGGAGGCTTGGATCTTGAGTTTTGAATTTCTTGCCCTTTTGCAATAGTAAAAGCCGAGAGCATGAAGAACAATGCCTTGGTTTCTTTTTGATTTTGATGAAAAATGATTTGCTTGGCTTGGTTGGTTTGATTTTTGTGTTTGTTTTAGTAAATTACCTAGTTGCCCTTGATTTTGTGTGGTTAAAAAGCCACCACATCTCCTTCCTTCCCATGTCATGCTTGTGTCATCCTCATGATGTCATCCTCCCCTCCTTGTCCTCTTCTCATTGGTTGGGTGATATCATCCCCTCTAATCCCTTTGATTAACTTCCTAATTATTTGCCTAATGACCGCTGATCTGTTATACGGTTCGCTTAACTTTCGTTTTCGTTTATCGTTTGAAGGATCATACCCGGGATCTTATTACTTAGGTTCCCTTAACCTTTCTCAATACATTATTTTCCTTTTTATGATCCTCTCTTATAATCCTTTAATTTAAATCCTTTGTATCCTATTACCTTATACTCAATTCTTTCCGTATCTAGTGGATTTCCGAGAAAAATCAAAGTGTTTGAATTTGGATTCTGACGATCTTTACATACACTTATATCCCATATAAAGTACTAATAAAATCTCAGAATATCCATATCAGAACCCCTACATAGTGTGGCATGAAAAGTTTTCTCATTCAGCAAAAACACTATTCATAAGGGTTTCAAAATTTCAAAAAAAATTGGGGTTATTACAGTTATCAAACTAGTCAGAGTTTGATGGTAGAACCACAATGTGGGAAAATTTACTTGAGAGTTAGAGTTTGATGGTATCCCTATTCATTTTCTATCTGATTCCGGGACGGAATCCTTTTAAGGAGGGCAGACTGTAATAACCCCAAAATTTTGGACTTTTTGTAACCCTTATGAATAGTAATTTTGCTGATTATGCTGAATAAGAAAATTTTTCATGCCACACTTTGTAGGGGTTCTTTTATTGTTATTCTGAGATCTTATTAGTACTCTATATGGTATATAAGTGTATGTAAAGATCGTCAGAATCCAAATTCGAACACTTTAATTTTTCCCGAAAATCCACCAGATACCGAAAGAATTGAGTATAAGGTAACAGGATAAAAAGGATTTAAATTCAATGAATATAAGAGAGGATCATAAAAGGAATATAATGTATTGAGAAAGGTTAAGGAAACCCAAGTAATAAGATCCCGGGTATGATCCCTCAAACGATAAACGAGAACGAAAGTTAAGTGAACCGTATAACAGATCAGCGATCATTAGCCAAGTAATTAGGAGTTAATCAAAGGTTAGTGATGATGATTTCATCACACCAACAAGAAGAGGACAAGTGTGGGAAGATGACATAGGAGGATGACATAAGCATGACCAAAAGGGAAGGAATTGTTGGTAGATTTCAAGCCAAACAAATTTTACCATGGTTAAAAGGTAATTAAGCAAAACAAAACAAAACAACCAAGAAAAACAAATCACAAATCACAAAACACAAAGTTGACTTCATTATTTAAGAAGAAGCTCTCGGCCTCTTTTCATTTTCAAAGGAAAGAAAATTCAAATTCAAGTTCCAAGCCTTGTTAATTAGTGAGGTAATTATCTAAGGTTCCTTGTACATAGATATAGATATCCTATAAGTATAAGCTTCAAATTCCTTCACAATCTCTTCCTATAATTCATGGAAGAAGAGAGTGAATAGTGTTTTTCAAGAACTTGAAATTTTGATCTTGTGTTTTTGTTTAGATAAAGCTTTAGTAAGGATTTTCCAAGGTTGTTTCAAGCTCATTACTTACTCCTACTCACAAGGAAGGTATAATCTCTTAACCTAGCATTGTTATTGAATGTTAAGAGCTTATTATGAGTAGTATAGTTCATGAGAGGTATGATTATTGAATATTTAGAGATTGGTTAGTTTTGTAATGTTTTTGGAGTTGTAAATCTTGATGATTAGTTAATGAACTTAAGTAAGCACTTAGTTCATGATTGAGAAGTAGTATAAATTGGAAATATTGAGTTGTTGGGGATGTTGTAGTAAAGAATGGATGAAGTTTGGTTGTAGTGGTGATTGTGGGTTGAATTGTGAATTGATTGGAATGGTTTAAATTTGGTAATCGCGTAAACATAGTCGTCGTAATGCCCGATTTACTTTAGACTGTTTTTATTCTTAACATCAGGACCCGAGAACTCACTGTTAGTTTTTGACCATTGCCATGATTAGATAGTTCATGTTACGAGCTTCGTTTTGATATGTGGTTCGCTTGAATCCGATGTACGGTTTAGGAGAAACGACCGTTTTAAGTAACGCTATTTCGCGACCGAACCATTACCCCTCGCCTTACTTTGAAACCTTGGTTAAGGCCCTTAAATGACTAATTGGAGTATGAAACAATTATGTAAAGTGGATTAGGAAGTTGGTAGGGTAATCGCGAAAGAATCGCCTTAAAATTCCTAATGGTTAATTTATTAAAAATGATGGATCCGAGAGTACTCGAGCGACTTAAGTGAATCATTAGCGCAAAAGCGAACGTTAGGGTCTAATTGGGTAAAGTATAGATTCTTAAGCGACTTTGGTTTAATTCCAACTTATATGATGTTTATAGGTTACCAGACTCATCCCAGGACTTTTACCACCCCCAGTCGCTCAGTCAAGTTTTCAACCCGTTATACTGTTGTTGTGATGTACATATGTATATGCATTATCTTGTGATAAGTGCATGATTGTTATTAGCAAATTTTGCGATATATTGGAGCATGCTGATATGGTATATATGCATGTCTGTTTCGTAATCTTGATATCTGATTGTTAATTCAAATGCTTATAAGTTGCATAATACCTATGCTAGAGATAAGCAGTAGTTGCGTATACCCTTAGTATAGGGGACCCAAAGGTGAGCATTTTCTAAAACCGGGAGTCGATGTTCCCGAGTATATTATAAATATTTATATATATATATAGATAGTTTTCAAAACTATTAATCGAATAAGGTTTATTCGATAACTTTATTTTTATTAATGAATATTATCTTGAATATTCATTCGAGGACTTATGACTCGGTTTATTTTATTTAATGAATATTATCTTGAATATTCATTCGAGGACTTATGACTCTGTTTATTCTATTTAATGAATATTATTTTGAATATTCATTCGAGGACTTATGACTCCGCTTATTTACTAAATAATATTCTTTATTTTATTAAAGAATAATATTTCGATAATAAAACTTATTTTCGATTATTCAAATAAAGATCATACTTTCGTATAAGTATATCTTTGGTTAATTATTATTATTCATTTCAAGTATGAGTTTTAAAACTTCTACTTCAACTATTATTATAAAAAAATCATCCTTGTTAGGAATATTATTTAAACAATAATATTCAGATATTTTCTAACATATCGGGACTGATTTAATTCATTAAATCAGCATTACTCCAAACATTCTTAAAAATATTTTCGAGTCTTCAAAATGATTTTAAAAGTTAGAGCGGATCCCAAAACTCATTTTTATATTTAAGATCTTCCTTTCAAAGGGGATTTAAATACTCTCTCAAAACCTGAGGGATCCGGCTCTGTGGTGTATTTTATATTCGCAACGAGGTTGTTGTTTTGATAAATGAATTGATTACTTACCCAACATTCGGGAAGTAAGTCCATCTATTGAGTCGGCATAAGCAACATGGGCTCAGTGGGCGTCCATGAAAGTGTAAGTGGCTCAGTGGGAGTCCATCAAATACATAAGTGGCTGAGTGGCAGTCCAGCATAAGGTCCTATTGCGGCCAGGGTGATGACCAGTGGGGAATTCGTCCATCTACTAGTAGAAAAGGTTACTTATTGATATCTTTGCCTGATCAGCAAGATATCAGGTTTATGCCAAGGTTTTCTCCTTTCCAAATTCATTGGATATTGCAACTCTGTTTATAATTTTCATAACAGAGATTTCAAGGAGTGTATGAAATGTATATATATAGGTGTATATATATATCGAGACTTAATGAAGTATCTCGTAACTTCATTTCTTTCAAATGATATTTCAAAGATTGAATCTATTCAAGTCTTATCTTGTAGTCTCATCAGTGTGATGAACTTTTGAAACTAATTATAACTTGAACGGTGGTAGTTCAAGTACTATTCGGAAAAGATATAAGTATATTGGAGTATCTTGTAACTTCATCTTTTAAACTTATATCTAGTAAATGATTATCTTGTGCATGTCAAAGATTTCAGAAAAACGTTGAGACAAGGTTAGATATATGAGATCACCTTACAACGATATTTTTATACAGTTATAAACTGGAACTCTGTGTATATTATACATGTCAGAGGATTTCAAAGATTGTGAAAAGTATATATGTATATATATACTGAATATTTTGTGACTTGGTCGCGTTAAGATATCAACTTGGTTCATTTCTTCTTGACCAAGACTTTCATGAGTACTATGAGAATGCTCATATATTGTTAATTATTATACATATTATTTCGGTGGGCTTGTTGCTCACCCTTGCTTTCTTCTTTCGTCACACAACAACAGATAGCAAAGATGAACAGGACCAAGCTCCCATTTTGCAAGCGGTTAGGAAACATTCATCAGTTTCCTGTAGGCATTGATGCCATTGTAGCTGAGGTAGGATCTACCAATAGGCTAGGCTTTCAACTTTTGATGTACCAGACTATGTATATTTATGAATTGTAATAATGGCAAATAATATGTAAATTATTCAGAAACCCTTTTTAAGGTGAAATGGTTTATAATTGTGGAATAAAATGACTTGTGTTATTTTGGTATTCATCTCTGAGACTGTAACTTGTGGTGTGTGTGTATATTGTGGGGTCATAGTACGCAGTAGTTGGTTGACTTTTAAGATTAAGTATGGATAAGGGAAATGGAACTCGTGACAACCCGAATCTCCGACCCCGGATTTGGGGGTGTTACAATAGTGGTGTTTCTAAAGGAGATGATTGTCATTTCTGTGGAAATAACTGGATAATTGGAAGTTAAATTGTCGAGCTTATTTGGAAGATCTAAAGAAGAAGACTAGCAATAGTCAATCTTCAGGTATAGGGTTAGAATTGGAGCAAGAGTTGTTGCTCTAGTTGAAGGAACTCGATACCTAATGTTGCCCATAAGGCGAGATTGAGAACTTGATAAATTGTTATTATGTGCATGCCTTTAGCGGATACATTAAGTAAATTTCTTGTCAGGACAAGAAATGTTTTCATTTTAATTAAATAAACAATAGTTGTTTATTCCATTTCAATGATAAGACTTATAATGTTACACAATTAGTTAACAATTTTTATGTTCTAAGTTGACTCAAATCAAAAATTACCTCTAGCATTGTCGTTAAGCCATATTAATGAGAAATGCATTTCTGAGTTACATATAGATGAATACTTGGATAAGTTTGATTTTCAATCATACGGAAGATGCGAACTTTGTCTCATTGGCAAAATGACTAAAGGTTCTTTTACCTGATCAGATGAAAGGGCCATCTGTAACACCCCCAAATCCGGGGTCGGGGATCCGGGTTGTCACGAGTTCCATTTCCCTTAATAACACCCAATCTTAATAAATAATCAACTACTCTGTACTATGACCCCACAATAAACACACACACCACAAGTTATAGTCTCAGAGATGAACACTCAAAAATAACACAAGTCCTTATATTCCACAATTATAAACCGTTACACCTTAAAAAGGTTCTGAATAAATTTACATATTCCTTGCCATTATTACAATTCATATTATACATAAGTTTGGTTCATCAATAGTTGAAAACCTAGCCTATTGGTAGCTCCTACCTCAGCTACGGTGGCATCAACGCTTTCAGAAGACTGCGGAACGTTTTCTAACCGCTTGCGAATCGGGAGCTTGGTCATGTTCATCTTTTCTATCTGTTGTTGTGTGATGAAAGAAGAAAGCAAGGGTGAGCAGCAAGCCCACCAAACTAATATGTATAATGATAAACAATATATGAGCCTTCTCATAGTACTCATGAAAGTCTTGGTCAAAAGAAATGAACCAAGTTTGATATCTTAATGCGATGAAGTCGTAAAATATTCAGTATATATACATATATACTTTTCAAAATCTTGGAAGTCCTCTTCCATGCATAATATACACAGAGTTCCAGTTTATAACTGTATAAAAATATCGTTGCAAGGTGATCTCATATATCTACCCTTGTCTCAACGTTTTTCTGAAAATCTTTGATATGCATAAACCTGATATCTTGCTGATCAGGCAAAGATATCAATAAGTAACCTTTTCTACTAGTAGATGGACGAATTCCCCACTGGTCATCACCCTGACCGCAATAGGACCTTATGATGGACTGCCACTCAGCCACTTACGCATTTGATGGACTCCCACTGAGCCACTTACACTTTTATGGACGCCCACTGAGCCCATGTTGCTTATGCCGACTCAAATAGATGAACTTACTTCCCGAACGATGGGCAAGTAATCAAGATGTTTTCTCAAAACAGCGACCTCGTTGCGAATGTAAAATACACCATTGAGCCGGATCCCTCAAGTTTTGAACGAGTATTTAAATCCCCTTTAAAAGGAAGATCTTAAATACAAAAATGAGTTTTGGGATCCGCTCTAACTTTTAAAAATCATTTTGAAGACTCGAAAACAGTTTAAAGAGTGTTTGGAGTAATGCTGATTTAATGAAATAAATCAGTCCCAATATATTAGAAAATATCTGAATATTATTATTTAAATAATATTCCCATAAAGAATAATCTTTATAAAAATAATTGAAGTAGAAGTTTTAAAACTTATACTTGAAATGAGTATTAAATAACCAAAGATATACTTATACGAAAGTACTATCTTTATTTGAATAATCAAAGATAAGTTTGATTATCGACACCTTATTCTTTAATAAAATAAAGAACATATCTCAGCAAATAATCGGAGTCATAGATCCTCAAATGAATATTCAAATAATATTCATTAAATAATATAAACTGAGTCATAAGCCCTCGAATGAATATTCAAATAATATTCAATAAATAATATAAAAGAGTCATAAGCCCTCGAATGAATATTCAAATAATAAAATAAAAGGAGTCATAAGTCCTCGAATGAATATTCAAAATAATATTCATTTAATAAAATAAAGAAGTCATAAGCCCTCGAATGAATATTCAAAATAATATTAATTTAATAAAATAAAGAAGTCATAAGCCCTCGAATGAATATTCGTAATAATATTCATTAAATAAAATAAAGGAGTCATAAGCCCTCGAATGAATATTCGTAATAATATTCATTAAATAAAATAAAGTTATCGAATAAACCTTATTCGATTAATATTTTTAAAAACTATATCAATATATATATATAAATATATATTATACTCGGGAGCCTCGCCTCCCGGTTTTAGAAAAAGTTCACCTTTTGATCCCCTATACTAAGGGTATACGCAAATACCGCTTATCTCTAGCATAGGTATTATGCAACGAATAAGCATTTGAACCAACAGATATATAAATCAAGAATACGAAACAGGCATGCATATATACCATATCACATGCTACAATATATCGCAAGAATTTGCTAATAACAAATATGCATTTATCACAAGATCATGCATATACACATATACATCACAACAACAGTATAACGGGTAGAAAACTTGCCTGAGCGACTGGGGGTGATAAAAGGCTCGGGACGAGTCTGGTAACCTATAAACAACAAGTAAGTTGGAATTAAACCAAAGTCACTTGTAAATCTATACTTTAACCAACTTAGACTCTAACGCTTGCTTTGCGCTTACTGATTCTCTTAAGTCACTCGAGTACCCTCGGCTCCACCATTTTTAATAATTTAACCATTACGAGTTTTAAGGCGATTCCTTCGCGAGTGTCTTACCAACTGCCTAACACACTTAAATTAATTGTTTCATACACTAATTAACCATTTAAGGTCCTTAACAAAGGTTTCAAAGTAAGGCGAAGGGTAATGGTTCGGTCGCGAAACGCCGTTACTTAAAACGGTCATTTCTCCTAAACCGTACATCGGAATCAAACGAACTACATATCAAAACGAAGCTTGTAACATGAACTATCTAAAAATGGCAATGGTCAAAACCTAGCAGGGAGTTCTCGGGTCCTAATGTTATGAACAAAAGCAGTCTAAAGTAAATCGGACATTACGACGGCTATGTTTACGCGATTTCCCAAATTTTTACCATTGCAAATCATATCAATCCAACTACCAATCAACAACAACTCAATATACACATCAATGCTACTGATTTCAGTCATAATAATCTCAAGGATATCAATCCAATCATATATTATAATATCTCCAAATTCAACTAAACTACTTAACAATTAAGCTCGAATCATGCTTATCATTCAAATTACTACTCATCCATCCAAACCATCTCCAAACTTCAACATTCAAACTTATTACTAAAGGGAGTGAAGATTTATACCTTCCTTGGGAGGTGTTAAGTTTCTAGGAAGCCTTAGGGAGCCTCCTACAAGCTTGATCTTTCCAAAGAAATCAAGAACACAAAGTTATGCTTTGAAGTTTCTAAAAGTCCGATTTAAAGAACTGTAAAAATGAGGGTCTTACCATCTTTATTTGGAAGAGACTTGTGTTCAATAGTTGTAGGACATCTCAATACCTTTCCAACGAGCTGTGGAACACAACTTTTGAGTGAGTATTGAAGGAGATATGGCAGTTTGAAGTTGCTGGGTTTATTTTAGGCGAGAGCTTTCTTCTTGAAATGGGAAAGTCAACTTCTAATTTTTGTGTTTTATGATATTTGCTTGGTTGCTTCTCCTTTTTCGCCTTGGAAAATGTTTTAGCTTTTTACCATGGTAAATTTTACATGGCCCAAAATCAACCAACAAAACAAAACCCCTTGTCATGCTTATGTCATCTTGCACATGTCATAATGCTTCCACTTGTCCACACCTTGTTGGTTTGATGACATCATCATCCCTAACCTCCTTTATTAACTCCTAATTGCTTGCCTAATGACCGCTGATCTGTTATACGGTTCGCTTAACTTTCGTTTTCGTTTATCGTTTGAGGGATCATACCCGGGATCTTATTACTTAGGTTTCTTTAACCTTTCTCAATACATTATATTCCTTTTATGATCCTCTCTTAAAATCCTTGAATTTAAATCCTTTTTATTCTGTTACCTTATACTCAATTCTTTCCGTATCTAGTGGATTTCCAGGAAAAATCAAAGTGTTCGGAATTGGATTCTGACGATCTTTATATACACTTATATACCATATAGAGTACTAATAAAATCTCGCAATATCCATAACAGAGCCCCTACATAGTGTGGCATGAAAAGTTTTCTCATTCAGCAAAAACACTATTCATAAGGGTTATAAAAAGTTCTAAATTTTGGGGGTTATTACAGTCTCCCCTCCTTAAAAGGATTCCGTCCCGGAATCAAATAGAAAACAAATGGGGGTACTTTTCTAGCATTGCGCTCTCTAGTTCCCAAGTTGATTCTTCCACATTATGATTCTGCCGTAGCACTCTGACTATCTTGATCACTTTATTTCGAAGCACCTGCTCCTTCTTATCTATAATCCTTACTGGTTTCTCCACGTAAGTCAGATCTGGTTGCATATCCACATGCTCGTACTCCACTATGTGTCTGGCATCCCGATGATACTTCCTTCGCATTGACACATGGAACACATTATGAACTTGTTGTAGGTTCGGGGGTAAGGTTAGCTCGTAAGCCAACTTCCCAATCCGTCTTACTATATCCAAGGGTTCAACAATTTGTGGACTTAGCTTTTATTTCTTTCCGAACCTCATCAATCCTTTTTCAAGGGAATACCTATAACAACACTAGGTCCCCTATTTCATACTCTTTGTCCTTTCGAGTCAAATCAGCATACCTCTTATGTCCATCTTGGGTTACTACCAGCCGTCCTCTGATTAGATCTATTATATCCTTGGTCCTTTGGACTACTGCGGGTCCGAGCATCTTGCACTCTACAACTTCGTCCTAACATAAGGGAGATCGACATTGTCTTCCCTCAAGGATCTCATAAGGCGACATCTCAATACTGACATATGATCTATTGTCGTAAGAACACTCAATCCGTGTTAAGTGATCATTCCAAATTCTTTCAAGTCTATTGCACAGACTCTCATTATAGCTTTTAGCATTAGAGCTTTTACTTCTCAATACCCATTCTTTTCCAGTTCGTAATCGCTACTACCTTCCGTTCCTAATATTATACTGGTTATACTTTTGCTCGTTAGCGTTCTATAACCTTTTAATAACCACATCAACCTTAGTATCACGAATGTATTTCCATTCCGAATACCACCACAACTTTACTACTCCTTTTTCAGCTGTTTCTATTTCCCAAAGTTTGATCAATCATATAGAAGTAAAGGAATTTGTTGAGAGATCACTATGATCATGAACACTTGTTTCATTGCATAGTTAGTACAGAAGGTGGCCGACCTTTAGTACTTGACAAGCAATTAAACAACATGTGGTATCCTACTAGGCTTCTATCACACAGATAGATAGTCATTCGGCAATACCTCCCCTTCTGGAAGGGTTGTTCTTCTCAGCTTACATGAAATGAAAAGAAGAGAAAAGGACGAACTGAAGATAATCGTATATATAAAATATACTACCACAAAATATCTGGCTTGGAATCTACCTCTGAACTATAGAGGTTTATCATAGGAGAACAAAACATATATGTATTTATATCAACATCAAGTATTAAAGCATCGTATTTCACATGCCTAAATATTTTTGTTATTCCGTCTATCATTCTATGGATCCATGCTCTTCCTCGAGCTTATACACAATCACCTTTGAAACTCCCTCGATATCGAAAATCGAATCTGGGATCTCATTCTAGACATCATCGTTACTAGAATTCTATGCTTGCACCGCAACCTTCCTCATATAGTAATACGACTCTCTTTTCATAAGAGGGAATAATTATTCAATAGGTAGATACTCTACTTAATTAGTCTATCAATGATAACTTATACACCACCACGACCCAATTAGTGGTACTCAATCTCAACATCCATTCCAATACAACTCTCACGGTTGTAATCGACTCATTACTCGCAGAATCATTGCTGCACTACTAGGGTCCACCGTTGACCTACTGTAATCATTCATTTTCCATGAAGTCTTAATAGCTAACTATACGGAATCCATACATCTCGTATCGAATTCTTCTAAGGAGGTAACACGATCACCATTCATGATTCATGAAGAACTCTCCTGAACTTGACGTACATATGACATGAAGCAGATAAAATTACAGAAGAGTTTCAATCAAAGCAACGATAGCAGGTTAATACCGTTCTTAATCATACGCCCTAAATAGAGGACTTAAGTCAAAGGTTCGTCTAGTCCTTTTTGAAACATGGTCCTGGCTTATCTCAAGATAGTACCTTCTGAGATAGATAGCCTGCTCATGGCGATTACACGAATTAAACCTTTACCAACTACTATTACGGTTGGGTATTGCACAGTCATCAGAAGGAATGTCAATCTTCCAAACCATAATACAACCTTCACAGCTTTAACCATCATCACTGTATTCCTTTGGCACAAGCGCCTATAATTGTCTTCTTACACTTAAAATGTTGGCCACCTCTTTGGCCTTTCCTGATAGTAAAATTTCCTTACAATCATGTCCTTTTAACCACCTCCAACTAAATTTTCTACCTCACTTCAATCACTACTCGTGTGAAGATGTTTTCCTTAAAATCTGATGAGTAAAAAAAAATATCACCATTTTCCCATAAGTTATTGCCTCAGTCTTTAGAGGTTAATCACTGTCACGACTGACTCTCAATCATACTTAGAACATCTTTTATCTTAGGCCCTAATTGCCCTGAACAATTTTGACCTTTACTGGTTCGATCCATACTTTCTCGTGGTTTAACATGTGCCCCACTTGGCATCATTATAATTACGTCATATTTCCTTTATTAACATTTCTATTCTTGAGAAATTTGAATATTACCTTTCTCCTTGTAAAACCTTTAAGGTTATCCTTGAATCGTTCCTCCTGTATTCCCTAGATACAGGGCATATCAAGATACCCTTTATTAATACCAGAATCATTGTCTATATACTTCTGAAAAATTTCTCCACTAATTCTTAAAGGTTGTTATTACCTTAATCATTTCCAATTCATACTGTCAAAACTCATTCTATCCCTATTAAGGGTGAAATGCCAACCTTTATGCATTCCCCTAGGATTTATTTTAAGTTACCGATGTTCTATCCTTAATTCCACCTTTAAAAAGGTACATGCATCCTTCCATGGATAAATCAAGTCATATATCCCTGATAAGGGTGTCTTATTCAATCATTTCCACCTCGATAGTATATGCCTAATTTCACAATAACATCTGTATTCAAAATGAGGTCAATCAATATGGCCTCCAAAAGATAACAACGGTTATCCGCTTTTCTTGCCTAATTTGGTAACGATAACAAGGATGTTTGGTCGTGTTCAACGTGAACTTCTTCTTAATAATTCCTTATTTAATTTTGTTGTTTATCTCAACAGTCACCTCAATGTTGGGATATCTTTCATACCTGGCGTCTCCCTTTCTGGGTATCATGCCCCCGGTCTTACACTTCACATTCTTGAAGGTCACTTCCTTCATCCAATTTTCCTAATTTCTTACTTTCTTGTCTCCTCAGTCCATCCGTGTTTCCTTATTAATCAATCGATCTATCTCAAATTTTCATCGAATACTGTCAACTTCAAGGGAATTAACTTTACATATCGCTTACGCCTTCAAACCTTGAATTTATCTCATGATCAGTCACCATCGCGCTGATGATGACACACTTCTCTATATTTATTGCAAGGGTTTCTTAGGGTTTCCCATACCTAACTCCCTTATCACTTCTCAACTCTATTTCCTTTATATCCCTTTATACTCCTTCCCTTTTCAGTCTTTTATTTTCGTTTCCATTACAACCATTACATGAACCAACACAACATAAGCATTGATTTCAAACATCCCGTCATTCTGGATTCGTGTCCTCAGAACGAATCTTGACAACTTTTATAACTTAGATTCATAATTCATCATACTCGTCCGCTTTTGTTCTGGCTTTAAAGCTTTTACACTACCTCCATAACCTTGGGAAGTACTTTCCCGAAAACAATTGTCTGAACTTTAATCAGTTTATTATAATCTCTTGCTCCGTGCCTTCCTTGGTCTTTCACCAGCGGGCGGCCTCTCTCTTAGGAGGGTAAGTGACAAAAACAGTCTTTTGTGGTTCGTCAATCATTCAGAATCTCAAATGATTCCTCTATTTCCTTTAGCCAGGCTCTTGCCTCGACTAGGTCAACCTGTTCCTTGGAACTCTAGAGCTTAGAGACTTAAAGGTCCCGAGAGAATTTCTTATCGCATTGTTTCCTCAAGGTGGTTGTTGGGGATAATAGTCTAAGTTCTATCTAGACAGGTCCATAAATTGCCGTATAGGAGTACCGTCTCGGGTCTCCTTTCCTTACTCGACTTTCTGTTTCCTTAGTATGAAATGTTTCAACCTTCTCCCATAATCGGGGTTATCTTATACATTAAAAACCTTATTTTCCACTCTATTATGTTATGGGTTCTTTCTTTCTTGATGGCAACCTCCCTGACTATCACATTCAGGGTTTGCCCTAAATCTTATTCCTCAAACTATGGCTCTCATCTAAGTTCTCATCCTTAAGCTCTTGAACTTTTGGAACCCAAATTCTATAGGAATACCTCATTATTCCCTTATCATCTTTCTCGGTATTAATCTCATATTTATTTGTTGGCTCTCTGCCTTCATTCATCACCTTTTTCTGGCAAAATATGCTCTTTTCCAATAATTCGGTCTCTATTGCAATCTCAAACAGCTTTTCGGTACCGGCTCCGGTTACCTTCACTTATATTTCCATCTTCTCAAAATCTCTTATAAACTCTCTCAAAGACATTATCATCTTGAGTCTCTCCTTTTTACTAAGGGCATCAGCCACCACATTGGCTTTCCCCAAATGATAAAGAATCTCATAATCGTAATCCTTGATTAGCTCTAACCACCTCATTTGGCACATGTTGAGCTCTTTTCTGCGTGAAAATGTACTAGAGCACTTATGGCTTAGGTAATTCTCGCACTTCTCTCCATAGAAGTAGTGCCTCCAATCTTTAGGGCAAAACTATTGCCATGAGCCCAAGCTCATAGGTGGGGATATCGAATTTTATATTCCCTTAATTATCTTGACGCGTACGCGATTACCTTGTTGTGCTGTATAAGAAGCACCCTAATTCCTTATGCGAAGCGTCACTAAAATTCACAAAATCTCCTTTTTCATCCGACAACGCCAACATATGGGTCGCCACCAACCTTTGCTTTAGTTGTTAAAATCTTTTCTCGTATTTCTCTGTCCATTCAAACTTCTTAGTCTTAGGAGTAAGCCGCTTCAAAGGGGCTACTATCTTTACAAACTTGAACAAACCTCCGGTAGTGACCGGCCAATCCTACCTCTGGTAGTCGACCTAACCATGGTCATCAATTCATCAGTGGTCCTTTATTCATTCTTGTCAGGATCCTCCATGGGATCCTCCTCAGCAACTATCCCTTCTAGGACAACATCCTCAATCGCTACATCATCCGGTCCTGCGTTAGGACGCTCTATCGGATCCACAATCCGATCTCCAATTAGTAATAAAACATCATCACGTTGTTACTCCTCAACCTCAGGGTTCGGTGTCCCGCTACCATATACGATAACGAACTACGCTTCTATCACGATATTTATAAGGGTTCCCATAAGGGTTTTAACTGTCAGTACTACATTAGGTAGTCCGACTATAAACTTGGCAAGAGTTCTTATTATCTTAGTGAACTTATTATCTTAACGTCACATCATCTCTGAGGTTTATAACGCTTAGCTCTGATACCACTTCCGTAACACCCCCAAATCTGGGGTCGGGGATCCGGGTTGTTACGAGTTCCATTTCCCTTAATAACACCCAATCTTAATAAATAATCAACTACTCTGTACTGTGACCCCACAATAAACACACACACCACAAGTTATAGTCTCAGACATGAACACTCAAAAATAACACAAGTCCTTATATTCCACAATTATAAACCGTTACACCTTAAAAAGGTTCTGAATAAATTTACATATTCCTTGCCATTATTACAATTCATATTATACATAAGTTTGGTTCATCAATAGTTGAAAACCTAGCCTATTGGTAGCTCCTACCTCAACTACGGCGGCATCAACGCTTTCAGAAGACTGCGGAACGTTTTCTAACCGCTTGCGAATCGGGAGCTTGGTCCTGTTCATCTTTTCTATATGTTGTTGTGTGATGAAAGAAGAAAGCAAGGGTGAGCAGCAAACCCACCAAAATAATATGTATAATGATTAACAATATATGAGCCTTCTCATAGTACTCATGAAAGTCTTGGTCAAAAGAAATGAACCAAGTTTGATATCTTAATGCGATGAAGTCGCAAAATATTCAGTATATATACATATATACTTTTCAAAATCTTGGAAGTCCTCTTCCATGAATAATATACACAGAGTTCCAGTTTATAACTGTATAAACATATCGTTGCAAGGTGATCTCATATATCTACCCTTGTCTCAACGTTTTTCTGAAAATCTTTGATATGCATAAGATAATCATTAACTAGATATAAGTTGAAAATATGAAGTTACAAGATACCCCAATATACTTATATCTTTTCCAAATATTACTTGAACTACCACCGTTTAAGTTAAAATCAGTTCAAAAGTTCATCACATAGATGAGACTACAAGACAAGATTCGAATAGATTCAATCTTTGAATATCATTATAAATAATGAAGTTACGAGATACTTCATTAAATCCCGATATGTATATATATACACCTATATATATACATTTCATACACTCCTTGAAAACCTCTGTTATGAAAATTATAAACAGAGTTGCAATATCCAATGAATTTGGAAAGGAGAAAACCTTGGCATAAACCTGATATCTTGCTGATCAGGCAAAGATATCAATAAGTAACCTTTTCTACTAGTAGATGGACGAATTCCCCACTGGTCATCACCCTGGCCGCAATAGGACCTTATGCTGGACTGCCACTCAGCCACTTACGCATTTGATGGACTCCCACTGAGCCACTTACACTTTCATGGACGCCCACTGAGCCCATGTTGCTTATGCCGACTCAAATAGATGAACTTACTTCCCGAACGATGGGCAAGTAATCAAGATGTTTTCTCAAAACAGCAACCTCGTTGCGAATGTAAAATACACCACTGAGCCGGATCCCTCAAGTTTTGAACGAGTATTTAAATCCCCTTTAAAAGGAAGATCTTAAATATAAAAATGAGTTTTGGGATCCGCTCTAACTTTTAAAAATCATTTTGAAGACTCGAAAATACTTTAAAGAGTGTTTGGAGTAATGCTGATTTAATGAAATAAATCAGTCCCAATATATTAGAAAATATCTGAATATTATTATTTAAATAATATTCCCATAAAGAATAATCTTTTTAAAATTATTGAAGTAGAAGTTTTAAAACTTATACTTGAAATGAGTATTAAATAACCAAAGATATACTTATACGAAAGTACTATCTTTATTTGAATAATCAAAGATAAGTTTGATTATCGACACCTTATTCTTTAATAAAATAAAGAACATATCTCAGCAAATAATCGGAGTCATAGATCCTCAAATGAATATTCAAATAATATTCATTAAATAATATAAACTGAGTCATAAGCCCTCGAATGAATATTCAAATAATATTCAATAAATAATATAAAAGAGTCATAAGCCCTCGAATGAATATTCAAATAATATTCAAATAATAAAATAAAAGGAGTCATAAGTCCTCGAATGAATATTCAAAATAATATTCATTTAATAAAATAAAGAAGTCATAAGCCCTCGAATGAATATTCGTAATAATATTCATTAAATAAAATAAAGGAGTCATAAGCCCTCGAATGAATATTCGTAATAATATTCATTAAATATAATAAAGTTATCGAATAAGGTTTATTCGATTAATAGTTTTAAAAACTATATCAATATATATATATAAATATATATTATACTCGGGAGCCTCGCCTCCCGGTTTTAGAAAAAGTTCACCTTTTGATCCCCTATACTAAGGGTATACGCAAATACCGCTTATCTCTAGCATATGTATTATGCAACGAATAAGCATTTGAACCAACAGATATATAAATCAAGAATACGAAACAGGCATGCATATATACCATATCACATGCTACAATATATCGCAAGAATTTGCTAATAACAAATATGCATTTATCACAAGATCATGCATATACACATATACATCACAACAACAGTATAACGGGTAGAAAACTTGCCTGAGCGACTGGGGGTGATAAAAGGCTCGGGACGAGTCTGGTAACCTATAAACAACAAGTAAGTTGGAATTAAACCAAAGTCACTTGTAAATCTATACTTTAACCAACTTAGACTCTAACGCTTGCTTTGCGCTTACTGATTCTCTTAAGTCACTCGAGTACCCTCGGCTCCACCATTTTTAATAATTTAACCATTACGAGTTTTAAGGCGATTCCTTCGCGAGTGTCTTACCAACTGCCTAACACACTTAACATAATTGTTTCATACACTAATTAACCCTTTAAGGTCCTTAACCAAGGTTTCAAAGTAAGGCGAGGGGTAATGGTTCGGTCGCGAAACGCCGTTACTTAAAACGGTCATTTCTCCTAAACCGTACATCGGAATCAAACGAACTACATATCAAAACGAAGCTCGTAACATGAAATATCTAAACATGGCAATGGTCAAAACTTATCAGGGAGTTCTCGGGTCCTAATTTTATGAACAAAAGCAGTCTAAAATAAATCGGACATTACGACGGCTATGTTTACGCGATTTCCCAAATTTTTACCATTGCAAATCATATCAATCCAACTACCAATCAACAACAACTCAATATACACATCAATGCTACTGATTTCAGTCATAATAAGCTCAAGGATATCAATCCAATCATATATTATAACATCTCCAAATTCAACTAAACTACTTAACAATTAAGCTCGAATCATGCTCATCATTCAAATTACTACTCATCCATCCAAACCATCTCCAAACTTCAACATTCAAACTTATTACTAAAGGGTGTGAAGATTTATACCTTCCTTGGGAGGTGTTAAGTTTCTAGGAAGCCTTAGGGAGCCTCCTACAAGCTTGATCTTTCCAAAGAAATCAAGAACACAAAGTTAGGCTTTGAAGTTTCTAAAAGTCTGATTTAAAGAACTGTAAAAATGAGGGTCTTACCGTGCTTATTTGGAAGAGACTTGTGAACAAGAGTTGTAGGACATCTCAATACCTTACCAACGAGCTATAGAACACAACTTTTGAGTGAGTATTGAAGGAGATATGGCAGTTTGAAGTTGCTGGGTTTGTTTTAGCCGAGAGCTTTCTTGTTGAAATGGGAAAGTCAACTTCTAATTTTTGTGTTCTATGATATTTGCTTGGTTGCTTCTCCTTTTTGGCCTTGGAAAATGTTTTAGCTTTTTACCATGGTAAATTTTACATGGCCCAAAATCAACCAACAAAACAAAACCCCTTGTCATGCTTATGTCATCTTGCACATGTCATAATGCTTCCACTTGTCCACACCTTGTTGGTTTGATGACATCATCATCCCTAACCTCCTTTATTAACTCCTAATTGCTTGCCTAATGACCGCTGATCTGTTATACGGTTCGCTTAACTTTCGTTTTCGTTTATCGTTTGAGGGATCATACCCGGGATCTTATTACTTAGGTTTCTTTAACCTTTCTCAATACATTATATTCCTTTTATGATCCTCTCTTAAAATCCTTGAATTTAAATCCTTTTTATTCTGTTACCTTATACTCAATTCTTTCCATATCTAGTGGATTTTCGGGAAAAATCAAAGTGTTCGGAATTGGATTCTGACGATCTTTACATACACTTATATACCATATAGAGTACTAATAAAATCTCGGAATATCCATAACAGAGCCCCTACATAGTGTGGCATGAAAAGTTTTCTCATTCAGCAAAAACACTATTCATAAGGGTTACAAAAAGTTCTAAATTTTGGGGGTTATTACACCATCAAACGATTATGACTTATACATAATGATGTATGTGGTCGAATGCATATGATGGCAAGGGGTGGCTTATACTACTTCATAACATTTACTGATGATTTCAGTAGATATTGATATGTGTTTCTTATGAATAATAAATCTGATTCTTTTGAAATGTTCAAAGAATATAAGGCTGAAGTAGAAAATCAAACAGAGGAAAGTATAAAAGTTCTACGGTCAGATCGTGGAGGAGAGTACTTAAGCCTCAATTTCAAGAGTTTCTTGAAGGAGTGTGATAGTGTATCATAAGTTACTCCTTCTGGAACACCTCAAAGGAATAGAGATTATGAGAGGAGAAATCGTACCTTGTTGGACATAGTGCGATCGATGATGAGTCAAGAGGATCTTCCATTCAGTTGCTAGGGTTATGCTCTAGAAACGGATGCATATACACTTAACCAAGTTCTGACTAAAGCGGTTCAAAATACTCCGTATGAGATATAGACTGATAAATGTCAAAGCATGTCATTTATGAAAACTTGGGGACGTGAAGCATTTGTAAAATGTTTAGCCTCTGACAAGCTTGGACCAAAATTAGATAGATGCTATTTTGTGGGATATCCAAGTGAGACTAGGGTATAGTTTTTATAATCCTTTCGGGAACAAAGTGTTTGGTGCTCAGGCCGCTGTATTTCTTGAGGGAGAACTACTTTACAAGAAAATCAGTGGGAGGATAATACATCTCGATGAAGATCGAGAACCACATGATAACATTGAACCAGAGTTGGAATAAGATCAGGATGTATATCAAAATGTTGAAAGTAATCATGTCCAAGAAACACAGGTTATTCGTAGATCTAGTATTCACCATGAGCCCGGGAGAAATTATGAATTTCTTTTAACTCAAGATGGTGATGTGATGCTTACGGATAATGATAAGCTTCTCACCTACCAAGATGCTATGAATAGTTTAGACTCCGAGAGATGGCTAGAGGCCATGAAATCCAAGATGGAATCCATGTATCAAAATAAAGTATTGACTTTAGTTGATCCACTCGAAGGGGTAAAACCTATAGGGTGCAAGTGGGTTTTCAAGAAGAAAACTGACATGGATGGTAAATTACAGACTTATAAGACGTGACTAGTGGCAAAAAGTTTCAAATAAATTCATGGTATAGACTATGATGAGACTTTTTCACCGGTTACTATGGTCAAGTCCATCAGGATTTTGTTAGCAATAGTTTCTTACTTTGACTATGAGATTTGGCAAATGGATGTTAAAACTGCTTTCTTATATGGGAGCCTTGAAGAGATGTATATATGATACAATCTGAGAGTTTTGTCAATCCAAAGTTTGCTAAGATAGTTTGTAAGCTGCTTCTATCTATTTGTAGATTGAAGCAAGCCTCAAGGATAATAAATATTCATTTTGATGAAACGGTCAAAGAGTTTGGTTTTATTCAAAATGAAGATGAACCATGTGTTTGCAAGAAGGTTAGTGGGAGCCATGTGACATTCCTAGTATTATATGTAGATGATATATAACAAATAAGGAATGCCATATCTTCTCTACAGGCTGTTAAGACTTGGTTGAGAAATAGTTTCTCGGTAAAATACTTAGGCGATGCTACCTATATATTAGGGATCAAGATCTATAGAGATAGATTGAAAAGATTAATCGACCTAGTCGGAGTACATACATTGATAAAGTATTACATCATTTTATGATGCAAGTGACAAAGAAAGGATATGTTTCGATGTCTTATGGGATAATGATCTCAAAAGATAATTGCCCCCTAAATCATTAGATGATAAGGGCCATTTGAGAAGGTTCCAGATGTGTCATCAATTGGATCTATATCATGTATAATGATATGTATTTATCCTGATGTTTCGTATGCTTTGAGCATGATGATTAGATACCAGTCTAATCTAGGTGATGGTCACTTGATGGTTTTCGAGAATATTCTTAAGTACTAAAAGAGGACTAAAGATTTATTTTGGGTGTATGGAGAAGATAGGGAACTTGTTTTAATTGTTACATTGATACTAATTTCTGAACCTAATATTTGGACAAACAAGGATGATTACGAGTTTGTCTGTTTTGTGTTTTATCTAAATATAATTGATGTTAGCTTGAATAGTTCACATCAAGAACATTGATGATTCTATGGAAGTCGAATATATCGATATTTTTACAGCCATCGAGACTGTTTAGGCATGTCCTTAGGCAATAGCGCCTTATTAATGAGATTAATGATTAAGGAGATATAAATGTAAAGTGCATAGTAATGATAGTGTTGCAGACCCACTGACTAAGGCTTTGTCGCAGCAGAAGTACAATGGTCATACTAGTTCCATGAATATTAGATACATGGGTGATTGGCTCTAGTACAAGTGGGAGATTGTTAGTGTTTGTGCCCTAGAGATAACATTATGATGTTTTCATTTAAGACATTAAGATTATTAATGTTTATGTTCTATCGATTATTCTCTTTATAATTTATTAATTCTTAATTTACTGTGATATAAATGTTAGATTAATAAATGTCCTTGGAATATGATATACAATTCTATATGTCTAAGTACGTGACTTAGAAATGAGATTATGAGAAAAGTATCAATATTCCTAAAGGTCCCTAGTCAAGTATTATTATTAAGGGACAATAATAATGCATTAAGACTGGTGTGTTTTTTGACTGATGATCACATCTCATTGATCATAGGTATAGTGATACTAAAGTTAAAAATACAGGCAGATGTATATGTACATGGTGCTGGACAGACCCAATGTGAGATTCTACACGTCTGTTGTGTCATAAGCAATTCTCATAGTGATAATGATGTAATGGTCCTTAGACCTGAAGTATATTTCTATACGAGAATTAATATACATTGATTCCATTAAAAGTTATCCTTGACCGAGTAATGATAAAAGTGGATATTTTTATTAATCGTATGAGGAATATGAATGATCTAGATGGGATTTAACCCTCCTATTTTAGGAGTGATATTATTGGCCTCTTGTATGAGCTAGACTATGAAATGCGTGGTCACGCTTAAATGTTGGTTTGATATGATAGTCTACTCATTGATCAAGGAAACCTGGATTAAACATTGATGAGGATGACACATTACATTCCTCTAGTTTAATCTATAATATGTGGTTAAAGGGATTATATTACATTGTACTTTATTCACGAAAGGTTTAATCGATCACCGATTCAATTATTATTACTTGGGGAGCAATAATGTATTACTAGATGTCACTCTTTGTTTATGATTATAAACTAGATTTAAAATTCGTTGCCAACGTAATAATAACCTATAGGGTCATACACAAAGAATTCTTGAAGGATTATTTAATTTAAATTATATTAAAGTAATTTGAATTATTTATGATATTAATTAAGTATGACTTAATTAATTAGATAAATATTGATATTCAAATTTACTAATATTAATTATGAAATTCAGTTGTTAAATAATTAAGTGTGACTTAATTATTATACAAATAGGAATTTTGAATTAATAATAACTCCTAATTAGTTAAAAGTTATAAATCTTTTTCTACTCTCTATATAATATCTCTTGGGTGGCTGATTTTGTATGCAAGACTTTTACTAAAATCCTAGCCACCAAGAGAGAAGATGGAGAGAGAAAGAAGAACGGAGTTTGTGCTAGTACACATTCAATCCTTGCGTTCAAACATTCGTGTGGATACCGATAGAGCGTAGATCGCGAGAGCGGGATGCATGGTGATTGAACAAGCTTTGGATCTCCATTAGTCAACCAATTGGTAAAGCTTCTTAAGGTAAACAATCCGATCTACGAATTAAATATATGTTTTTCGCATGGATCCTGCGGTGGGTTTCGAAAATTCTGATTTTTACGTTTTTAATTACTATTTTCGTTGCATTTTTGTGCTCGAAACCCAACAGAGGCATAGTATAGGCTTGATTTCAGTAGTCTTAAGTTGAGGAAACTCTTTGGTTTTGTTGGGTGCATTGGTGTAAAACCGAGAGTAACCCAAAACAGAGACAGTTTTGGAGTTAGTGCATTTAGGGTCCAATTTAGGATTGGTTTTGGGTAAGTAACCTCGGTCCTTGATAGTTAAAGATATAATGGAGTCTAGGGAAGCTTTGTAAACCATTAGAATCAACCTTAGAGAAAGATTAAAGAGTTTTAAGTTGGGAAAAACAGGGAAGTTTGCAAAGTTAGAATCTACAGAATTGTGTCAACTTTATAGGAAGCCATAGGTGAGCCCAAGTGAGGCCTTAGTGTCATACCAAGTTTGGGAGTTATTTTATGAGTACGGAGTTAAGAAAGGTTAGAGTTTTAGCGAATGCACTAAGTATAAAGGTTTGAATTTTCCAAGGCACACAAGGTGGTGCCGAATGGTGCTCTGGGGAAGGTTGGGCTTGTGTGAGGTGTTTGTGAGTTCAGTTAGGTGAGGCCTATGTGTGTCTTGTTATGTTTAAGATATTTAAAGGTCGTTAGAAGGTAATGTGCTAAGAAGACTCAAAAGAATTGGATTTATAGTACCTAGGAATTTCAAGGTTTGGTGTCTAAGAATGAGGAATAGCAAAGATCGAGTGGCCAAGGGTGGAGTGTCTTGAGATCATTCGATCATCGTATGATTATATGAATTATGTGCCATGTTGATATGTGACTACTTATGATGATATGTGATTATGTACACTAACTGGTTATGTGATAGAGATGCATTGTAATAAGTGAATTTGTGCATATGTGTTGCATTTGAGTCAAATAGTATAAGAGTCATTCGAGTTGTGTATAGAAACTTTAGTAATGAGGTTGTATATATGTGTAGGTTCAAGAAAAGATAGAGGAAAGACTCTTGCCATCAAAGTCGAGTAGGGGAGCTCAAGGTTGCTTTTGCGTAGTTAAGGTCGTTAGAAGAGGCAAGTGCACCTCCCCTTCATAACTTATTTTATGCAAGTGTTGTACTCCTTTCAAATTTATTTAAGCAAGTAGCTCTCTTTTATTCTCATTTTATGCAAATGTTTCTCCCTGTTAAACATAATATTATGCAAGTCTCTCAACCTTATCATCTGTGATTCTAATTTACTTTCACAAGGAAATGTTCATACTTATTGATGTTTTTAAATTTTGTACGCAAGTATGCTACTATCCCACTTATAACTATTGTAAGTGATGCTCCCTTTCAAACTTACCTTATGCAACTGTTGTGACATATCCTATTGATTATTGTAATTGATCCTTTTTCGATACTTTCTTCCTTAGTCATTGAATCATTGATATTTATCTTTGATGACCCCACTAGTGAGAGATAGTTTCCCTTGATAATGGAATAAATTGATATCTTAGAATCTTTGGAATTTCCCTCTAACATTAGTTTTATAAATGAAAATTGCTTAAAAGAGATTTTCAAAACAAAAGAAATATTTTATGAGATTAGTGAATTGGACTAATGTAACACCCTCCAAACCCGGGTCAGAAGTTTGATTTTCCATAACACACACACGCGCCATATATAAACTTGTTTATGAATATAATAATATATATGCAATGATCCTACTTACCATATTCCATGGATCGAAGCAGTTTAAAATATGCCCATAAGCCACGGCCTTATTTATATTACAAACGTTCCAAATCCCAGTTTATTTATCTTACAACTGAAGTAAACTTTATTACAAACTATCAACACAGACTAAGCCAAACATCATCTGCTAGCTTATCCCATTTCAACCTGGATACCTAGCTCGCACGCTTGTCTGGGGATCCTCGCTACCACCAATTTAATTTTTCACTAAAAAAATATAAACAGATTTGCAAGAGTGAACTAACTAGCTCAGCAAGTCATAATGACAGTCACTAAAATTAACAATGATCAATTGAAATGATATAAAAAATCAAGTTCCTGATAAGCAATGATTAGAATTGGATATTCACTTTCATTTTAAAAACCAAGATAGGCTGCTGATCAGTCACGCACTAACCCCGAGAAAAGCTCCAAGCTTTGCTCTATATACTGGATTCAAGGCACACATTGGCCTATTAGGACCACGAATCTGGTCCGACCATGAATCTGGCCCATATTTAAAAACAATCTAATTCTGGGATAATAATATGATAAGCAATATAAATCAATAAGTTAAATTATCAACAACATTTATCTCGAAGCATATGGTGATTCACAATTCCATGAAGGTATAACAAGGAAATTATAAAGATTGGCTTTCAATCAAAGAAAGAATCAGAAAGTAGAAGACCAAAAATTCAAGGGTTACAAGGATTGGTCTTCTGTTATACAAGATATAAGGGTTGGTATGTTAAGCAATTCAATATCAAGAATCAGTATATGGTATATATGTATTTGTGGAGTAGTATCGTATATGTGTGGTTCGTATCTGAGAATTCAACAATTAAAGGTTTATAAAGAACAAGGCTTATATCTCAAGATCAATAAGAATCAGCGTTAGGGTTAAGTACTTCAAAGTACTTGCAATATAGAATAAGAACTATTTGGAATAATTGCAACATAATGAAGAGAGTTCGAGAATACTTGCAATTATAGTACAAGAAAGTCCAGGGATACTTGCCTTATCAATCCGCTTTTACTTTACTAGCACGGTCAATTGGTGCCCAGTCACTGACCACTTGTTTTCCCTTTCTACGTATTGCTTCCTCTATTAAACATCACATGTACTTATCAATTCTACTTCTCATCTCATTTTATCTGTTACAAGCTTCTAACTACCCTTCGTTTCACCCAAATTCGACATACGGATTGAAAGTTGCGAATTAAAACCGTCAAACAATGCACATACGGTTATATTACACATCAATCATATCACATATAACAGGTAGCATATAAGATATTCAATTAAAATAATTATTCGAAGAAGATTCGGGGTTAAAATAATTTTCCAAGTATTTAATACGAATTTATTGAATATTTTTCGAAATTAAAACGGGTCTCCGAATCATTTTATAATTAAATAATAGGGTTCGAACATCCGAATCTGACTATAAAATAATTAAATAATAAATATCGAGTTTTGAAAATAATTTCAAATAATATTTTGATGTTCAAAACTGTTTTTCGGACTTTTTAAATCCAAATAAATAATTCAATCAAATTAAATAATTAATTAAAATTAATTAATAACTAATTAAATTAATTAATCACTTAATATTTAAATTAATTGACTAATTAAATAATTAATTATCAACTAATATTATTTAATTAAATAATTAAAATTTATTTTTAAATTAAAATTAATTTTCAGAAATTAAAAATTGAATTTTTGAATTTTAAAAATCAATTTCTGAAAATATTATAAAAAGAAAATATATTTTCTAAAATTAATAAAACAGAAATCTGGTTATTAAATATTTTTAAAACTTGAGTACTAAATATGCAAGTTATACAAAAGCTTGGGGTTTAAACTGTAAATTTACAGTTGTCCCCCCTCCGTCACCGGGAAGCCATGGTCGCCGGCCATGAGCTTTTCCGGCGTCCTGATATCTGCCCAGAAATGCACCACAGTAAAAGGAATTAAAGTTCCTTCCTCCAGGAACATGTCTGCAGCAACAGAATGATCAAACCATGAACATAATGAACGGAATAATCAACTGAAATTTACGCCGCCGCCTGGGTTCGTTTTCCGCGAGGCTCGATTGGAGCAACCCATGAATCGTCTATTAGCTATCTATATATCATTCGATTTGTTTTTCCACGATCTACAACATGGTGTAATCAATTTTAACTTATAACCCCAAACAAAGAAATACCCAAATTTCAATTAAGAACATTCAAAGTTATAAACCCTAGTTTTTAATTTCGAGAATCAAACATCAATTTGAACATGTTATTGAACTCCAAATTCATCATATAATATATCAAAATGACCAGGAAGAAAAGATCTACATGATTAAGCCATCAAATCATATCAACAACATCAAGAATGGAATTTCATAATTTAATCATTAAATATTTCAAAATAAAACAATTAAATAAGAAAATTACCCTGATTTCTGCACTAAAATGGATGATTGATTATGAAAGAGTTTTTCGAGAGAGTCGATTTGATATATTGCACACTCGATTCCGAATTCGATAACGCCTTGTTTGTGAGTTTGATTTTCAAGAACGCGACGATTAATTAGGGTTTTCTCTGTAAATTCTATATTTTTACTGATTAATTATGATTATATGAATAATAGAAATAAAAAAAGGGCTATTTATATTTATAGAATATTGGATCGTATTGGATCGATAAATTAGTTACTTAGCCGGTAAGTAACTGCAAAAACGATCCGATTTGATACCCGTATTGGATAATTATCCAAACTAGACTTCGTATAAAACACTTTATATGAAAATAATGTAATAATATCCCGTCTTTCGAGAATACGGGTTTTGTTGATCTATCAAAATGATTATCGTATCGAAAATCTTGCGACGGGACGCGTACGGTTCAGAGTGATCAGATTAGGTTAGGAAGGAGTTTTCCGAAGAGTTTGGGGTTGTAAAAATGTAAAAACGGTTGAAGTTGGATGATTCTCGGTTTTATAAATAGTTTTGTAATTATTCAGAAAATAACTATTAAACTTGTAAATCATTTGTAAATCATATAATGATCCAAAAATTACCAGAAAATTATTACAATTATCTATATCTTATTCTAGACATAATAAAATTAACATACTCATATCTTATCATATATAAACATCTATTTATCAATACCAATCATCAGATAATTCATATAATAATCACATAATAATCATTTATTAATAAAATAATTACACGCGATATCCCGGATATTACATCCTTCCCCCCTTAAAAGGATTCCGTCCTCAGAATCTCCTATGTAAACGTATGAGGGTACTTTTCTCGCATATCACTTTCTAATTCCCAGGTTGACTCTTCAACCTTTGGGTTCCTCCACAATACTCTTACTAACTTTACAACTTTATTTCTCAATATCTTTTCTCTCTTTTCTAGAATCTCTATTGGATTCTCTACATATGATAAATCTTCCTGAAGTTCTATCGGCTCATACTCGATTACCTGCCTAGAATCTGGATTATAATTTTTAAGCATCAATACGTGAAACACATTATGAATATGCTCCATATACGGGGGTAACGCCAACTCGTAATCTACCTTGCCGACACGTTTCAAAATTTCAAAAGGTCCAACGTATCTAGGACTTAACTTTCCTTTCTTTCCAAATCTAGTCAATCCTTTCCATGGTGACACCTTCAGTAATACTAAATCTCTGTCTTCAAATTCCATATCCTTTCTTGATTGATCTGCATACTTTCTCTAATGATTTTGTGCTGCAATTAACCTTTTCTGGATGACTTCCGCAACTTCTTTTCTCTATTACACCAATCCGGGTCCAAATATCTTACGTTCTCCAACTTCGTCCCAATATACTGGTGATCGACATTTACGTCCATAAAGAGCTTCATAGGGAGGCATCCCAATATTGGCATGATAACTATTATTATAAGAAAATTCCACTAAGGGCAAATGCTCGTCCCAATTTCCTTTGAAATCAATGGAACAAACACGTAACATGTCTTCAATTGTTTGAATCGTTCTTTCGCTTTGGCCGTCGGTCTGCGAATGATAAGCTGTACTCACGTTCAACTTAGTTCCCAAACATTCTTGAAAACTTCTCCAAAATCTTGAATTGAATCGTGGATCTCGATCAGACACAGGGACTCCATGATGAACTACCATGTCCTTTAAATATATGTGAACAAATTTATCCAATGAAAATCTTTCATTAATATACAAGAAATGAGCTGATTTGGTTAGTCTGTCTATTATAACCCAAATGGCATCGTGGTTTGCTTTCGTTCTTGGTAATCCAACTATAAGGTCCATAGCAATATGCTCACACTTCCACTCTGGAATTTCTAACGGTTGTAATAGTCCACTTGGTCTCCGGTGCTCTGCTTTAACTCTTTGACACGTATAACATTTGCTAACCCATTCCGTAATTTCTCTTTTCATATATGGACACCAATAATTCTCCTTTAAATCTCTGTACATCTTGGTACTTCCTGGATGGATTGAATACCTTGAGTTGTGAGATTCTTGTAGAATTTCATTCTTCAGTTCTGTTACCGGTGGAATTCAAATTATGGAAGAAAATCTGAGAATACCTTGATCATCTTTCTGAGTGCATAACTCTTCCCCAACCAAACGATTAATATCTTGATCCATTATTTTCTCTTGACATTTCTTTATCTTCTCTAGCAATTCCGGTTGAAAAGTCATGATATACATCTTTGCTCCATTGGGCTTACAAATTTTGACTTCCAATTCTAATTTCTGAAATTCCATGTATAACTCTTCAGGTACCGTTAACACGTTCAATCTTTCTTTTCTGCTTAATGCATCGGCCACCACATTTTCTTTTCCTGGGTGATAGTTAATCATGCAATCATAGTCCTTAATTCGCTCCAACCATCTCCTCTGTCTCATGTTAAGCTCCTTTTGCGTGAATATGTACTTTAAACTTTTATGGTCCGTATAGATCTCGCATTTTTCTCCATATAGATAATGTCTCAAAATCTTCAGGGCGAATACTATTATTGCTAGTTCCAAATCATGAGTATAATACTTCTGCTCATGAGGTTTCAGTTGCCTAGACGCATATGAAATAACTTTATCATGTTGCATCAAAACATAACCTAATCCCTTTATGAGAAGCATCACTATTGATTACGAAATTTTGTTGATCATCTGGAATGGACAAAACAGGTGTCGTGATTAATCTCTTCTTCAATTCCTGGAAACTTTCTTCATATTTCTCGTTCCATATAAACTTCTCATTTTTCCTGGTAAGCTTCGTCAAAGGCATCGCAATCTTTGAGAAATCTTGAACAAATCTTCGATAATGTCCTGCCAGTCCTAAGAAACTTCTCACTTCTGTTGGTATTTTTTGCCTTTCCCAATTCATAACAGCTTCGATCTTCGCTAGGTCCACTTTGATTCCTTCATTACTTATTACGTGTCCTAAGAATTGAACTTCTTGTAACTAAAATTCACACTTTGAAAACTTAGCATACATCTTCTCCTGTCTTGAAATTTCCAAAGATATCCTTAAATGTTCTGCGTGATCCTCCGTTGACTTTGAGTAGATCAAAATATCATCGATAAACACAATTACAAATTTATCTAAATATTCCTTGAAGATTCTGTTCATCAAATCCATAAATGCTGATGGGGCATTGGTTAATCCAAATGACATCACTAAAAAATCATATTAACCATACCTTGTTCTGAAAGTTATCTTTGGTATATCTTCAGGTTTAATCTTCAATTAGTGATATTCGGATCTTAAATCAATCTTAGAAAAATACTTAGCTCCTTTCAGCTGATCAAACAGATCATCGATTGGAGGTAATGGATATTTGTTCTTAATCATAAGCTTGTTGAGTTCTCGATAGTCGATGCATAACCTCATACTTTTGTCTTTCTTTTTAACAAATAGTATTGGTGCACCCCATGGGGATACACTAGGTCGAATCACTCCTTTTTCTAATAATTATTGCATTGCTTTGCCAATTCCTTCATTTTAACATGCGCCATTCTGTACGGGGCTTTAGAAACTGGTTCTGTTCTACGTGCTAAGTCAATCGCAAACTCAGTTTCTCTATCTGGAGGAGGTCTTGGTAATTTATCTAGAAACACGTCTGGAAATTCATTTACCACAAGAATGTCTTCCAGTTTTGCAGGCTCCTGACTTTTGTCTATCACATAGGCAATGAAATGCTTGCATCCTTGTCGTAGTAACTTTTTAGCTTAAATCATCGTCAAGAACTTCTTTGCTTGCAAGCAAAGATTAAATCATCCTTCTTGTTACGATAATCTATCTGAGATAGATTATCGTCTGACGTCTTCAAGATTACCTTCTTGTTACGATAATCTATCTGAGCATCATGCTTAGATAGCCAGTCCATTCCTAAAATAATGTCAAACTCTCCTAACTTAAACGGTATCAAGTCAGCGTAAAACTTATTGCCAGAAATCTCAATCTCACAGTTCTTACATACTTGGTTCTGTTAGGCACAAAGCATGCGCTAAATAAATCATGCAAGTATATGCGTTCGCAAATAATATAGTATGAATTCTAGTTCGTTCCCACAGAGTCTGATTAATTATATTTAATTAACACTTACTCATCAATGTATGATTATTCTTCAATGCCAAGACAATAACAATCAAGCTTGGTTACTAATATTAACTACGAGAATTAAACACTTGAATTAACAATATTAAACACACATGAGATCCTAACTTCATTACTACTTCATTCAATAGTTATTGTTATTAACCTTAGCATGTAATGGCGATGATATTAATTGAACAACACGAAACTGATAATCACCAACTTTCGTTGTACGAATACCATTCTACCAAGCATCCACAATTAAAATAGAAGTTGAATAGGCATCAATTATGTTAAGACCCTATATGTCTACAGAAGTTGACAACATAACGATTTAAGCACAAATTATTCATGATGATTACACAGGGTAACTAAAACGGTTAGAGTTACCCACTAATCATGCATACAATACATGAACCTATGCTAGCATGGCAAGTTCTAAATCTCAAGATTCACTGTCGCTTTACAAGAGATTAATAGGCTATCTTACATGTTCGTGACGCATATAAGACGAATAAGCACAACCTATAATAGATATCATACAATCACCACATACCAAGGTATTAAACAATTAACTAAAGAAATCTATAGTAAATCCGCTAGGACCCCATGATCACGATTAGCCCATAATAGAACTCATCGTCACCATGGGTTCATATGAAAGCATGATAATAACACAACGATATAAGGCTAATAAAAATACTAAATAAATAATGAACTACGTCAAAAGAGTATTAAGGTTCAAAGCATAAAGAAAACTAGCATCCACTATTACAACGAATTCAAAGAATCACAAGATATGCTTACTCTTCTTCATTGTTGTGAGCTAAAACGGTCTTCTCAATCTTCTTGCCCTTGCTCTTGATCTTCTTGATAAAGAAAACGTCTTCCCATAAGGTTTATATAAGAGTCCAAAAGTAACTGCGCCAACAGAAGCCCAATTGTACTTGAATTAAACAAATCCAGATTCTAAAATTTTGTCCGCAGGCGGTCGCCTACTGTCTCCAGGCGGGCGCCTGCTAGCACGCGGCCGCCTGCTCCCTCCAGGCGCGCGCCTGCTACCCTTCTGGAAAATACTTTAATTTACTTCTGTTTTTACTGATTTTTTCACTCATCTCCCCTAGACTGATTCCAAGCACTTCCTTAAGCTTTATTTGATGAAAAATACCTTTCTAAGCAAGTTATACCCTGAAATGCAAAAACACTAGAAAACATGTCAAATACACAAAATACTTGAGTTCAAGACACCAATTCAAGTCGTTATGAAGCGCTCTAAGTGGTATAAAATGCCACTTACACACCCCCAAACTTGAATCGATACTTATCCTCAAGTGTCACAGCCTCAAACTATAATAACCCCAATTTTTGGAATTTTTGAAACCCTTATGAATAGTGATTTTTGTTGATTATGCTGAATAAGAAAACTTTTCATACCACACTTTGTAGAGGTTCTTTTATTGTTATTCTGAGATCTTATTAGTACTCTATATGGTATATAAGTGTATGTAAAGATCGTTAGAATCCAAATCCGAACACTTTGATTTTTCCCGAAAATCCACCAGATACCGAAAGAATTGAGTATAAGGTAACATGGTTAAAGGGATTTAAATTCAAGGATTATAAGAGAGGATCATTAAAGGATTATATGATATTGAGAAAGATTTAGGGGAACCCAAGTAATAAGATCCCGGATGTGATTCCTCAAATAACGAAAGAGAACAGAGTTAAGCGAACCGTAAAACAAATAAACGACCAAGGGACAAGCACATACAAGTAGAATGGGAAGGAAACTTCCAAGAAAAGCTAAAACAAGTGGTTAAAAGAGAAGGTGACATCATCAAACCTTAAGGGAAAGACATGTGGCTTGGAGGTGAGGTCATCCAAGTGATGTCATCACTTTATCAAAGCAATCTCCACCAAGTATTCATTTCACAAACACCAAAATCAAAAGCAACCAAAACAAACTCATTTCTCTTCTTCCCCATCTATTGCTCTCGGCTTTTCCATGAAAAGCAAAGGAAAAATTTCAAAAATCAAGCTACACACCTTCATAATTCAAGAGGTTTGTTTCTTTAGCTTTCATAATTCATAACTCAGATGAGCCATAAGTTTAAGCTCAAGATTCCATGTTTAACATAGCTAATCAATTCATCAAAGTTCTTGGTGAATAGTGTTTTTTAAGAACTTGAAATTTTTTCTTGAGTTTTTGTTTAGATTAAGCTTTGGTAAGGACTTTCAAGGGTGATTCCAAGCTCCTTAGTTACTTTTACTCACCAAGGAAGGTATAATCTCATACCCTAGCCCTACTTTTATATATTTAGAGTTTTTGTGTTTGGAATGGTTCATGAGAAGCTTGATTATTGTGTATTTAGAGATGTGTTGGTTTTTTGATGTGTTTGGAGTTGTAAATCTTGTTGATTAGTTAAAGAACTTATGTAAGCTTTTAGTTCATGATTGGGAAGTAGTGTAAATTGGAAATATTGAGTTGTTGGGGCTGTTGTAGCATTGTATGTATGGAGTTTGGTTGTATGGTTGAATTGTGGTTGATTGGTGGTTGATTTGGAGTATGATAAAAATTGGTAATCGCGTAAACATAGCCGTCGTAATGTCCGATTTACTTTAGACTGTTTTGTTCTTAACATCAGGACCTGATGACTCACTGTTAGGTTTTGAATATTTCCATTAGATAGCTCATGTTACGAGCTTCATTTTGATATGTGGTTCGTTTGAATCCGATGTACGGTCTAGGAGAAACGACCGTTTTAAGTAACGGCGTTTCGCGAACGAACCATTACCCCTCGCCTTACTTTGAAACATAGGTTAAAGACCTTAAAGGACTAATTGGAATATGAATCATTTAAGTAAAGTGTATTAGGCAGTTGGTAAGGCACTCGCGAAAGAATTGCCTTAGAACCCTTAATGGTTAATTTATTAAAAATGGTGGAGCCGAGGGTACTCGAGCGACTTAAGAGAATCAGTAAGCGCAAAGCGAGCGTTAGAGTCTAAATTGTTTAAAGTATAGATTCATAAGTGACTTTGGTTTAATTCCAACTTATATGTTGTTTATAGGTTACCAGACTCGTCTCAAGCCATTTATCACCCCCAGTCACTCAGGCAAGTTTTCTACCCGTTATACTGTTGTTGTGATGTATATATGTATATGCATTATCTTGTGATAAGTGCATGATTGTTATTAGCAAATCTTGTGATATATTGGAGCATGTTGATATGGTATATATGCATGCTTGTTTCGTAATCTTGATATCTAATTGTTGATTCAAATGCTTATAAGTTGCATAATACCTATGCTAGAGATAAGCAGTGGTTGTGTATACCCTTAGTATAGGGGACCCAAAGGTGAACATTTTTCTAAACCGGGAGTCGATGTTCCGGAGTATAATATATGTATATATATATATTGATATAGTTTTAAAAACTATTAATCGAATAAGGTTTATTTGATAACTTTATTTCTATTTAATGAATATTACTTTGAATATTCATTCGAGGACTTATGACTCTGTTTATTCTATTTAATGAATATTACTTTGAATATTCATTCGAGGACTTATGACTCTATTTATTCTATTTAATGAAGTATCTCGTAACTTCATTATTTATAATGATATTCAAAGATTGAATCTATTCAAATCTTGTCTTGTAGTCTCATCTATGTGATGAACTTTTCAAACCTATAATACTTTGAACGGTGGTAGTTCAAGTAGTATTCGGAAAAGATATAAGTATATTGGAGTATCTTGTAACTTCATCTTTTAAACTTATATCTAGTAAATGATTATCTTATGCATATCAAAGATTTTCAGAAAAACATTGAGACAAGGTTAGATATATAAGATCACCTTGCAACGATATTTTTATACAGTTATAAACTGGAACTCTGTGTATATTATACATGTCAGAGGATTTCAAATATTATGAAAAGTATATATGTATGTATATACTGAATATTTTGCGACTTGGTCGCGTTAAGATATCAACTTGGTTCATTTATTCTTAACCAAGACTTTCTTGAGTACTATGAGAATGCTCATATATTGTTAATTATTATACATATTATTTCGGTGGGCTTGTTGCTCACCCTTGCTTTCTTCTTTCATCACACAACAACAGATAGACAAAATGAACAGGATCAAGCTCCCAATTCGCGAGCGGATAGGAAACGTTCCGCAGTTTCCTGTAGGCGTTGATGTCGCCGTAGCTGAGGTAGGAACTACCAATAGGCTAGGTTTTCAACTATTGATGTACCAGACTTATGTATATTATGAATTGTAATAATGGCAAAGAATATGTAAATTTATTCAGAAACTCTTTTGAGGTGTCATGACTTATAATTGTGGAATAAAATGACTTGTGTTATTTTTGGTATTCATCTCTGAAAATATAACTTGTGGTGTGTGTGTATATTGTGGGGTCACAGTACGCAGTAGTTGGTTGACTGTTAAGATTAAGTATTGATAAGGGAAATGGAACTCGTGACAACCCGAATCCCCGACCCCGGATTTGGGGGTGTTACAGAAATGGTATCAGAGCTAAGCGTTATAAACCTCATAGATGATGTGTCGTTAAGATAATAAGTTCACTAAGATAATAAGAACCTTTGCCAAGTTCATAGTCGGGCTACCTAAAGTAGTACTGACAGTTAAAACCCTTATGGGAACCCTTATAAACATTGTGATAGAAGCGTAGTTCGTTATCGTATATAGTAGCGGGACTCCGAACCCTGAGGTTGAGGAGCAACAGTGCGATGATGTTTTATTACTGATTGGGGATCGGATTGTGGATCCAATGGAACACCCTAATGAGGGACCGGATGATATTCATATTGAGGATGTAGTGGTTGAGGATGTTGTCCCAGAAGGGATTGTTGTTGAGAAGGATCTCATGGAGGATCCTAACAAGACTGAAGAGATGACCGCTGAGGAATTGATAACCATGGTTAGGGCGACTACCAGAGGTAGGATTGGCCGGTCACTGCCGGAGGTTTGTTCAAGTTTGTAAAGATAGTAGCCCCTTTAACGCAGCTTACTTGTAAGACTAAAAAGTTTGAATGGACAAAGAAATGCGAGAAAAGCTTTTAAGAACTAAAGCAAAGGTTGGTGACGGCCCCTATGTTGGCGTTGCCGGATGGAAAAGGAGATTTTGGGATGTGTAGTGACGCTTCGTATAAGGAATTAGGGTGCTTCTTATACAGCACAACAAGGTAATCGCGTACGCGTCAAGACAATTAAGGGAATATAAAATTCGATATCCCCACCCATGAGCTTGGGCTCGTGGCAATAGTTTTGCGCTAAAGATTTGAGGTACTACTTGTATGGAGAAAAGTGCGAGATTTATATTAGCCATAAGTGCTCTAGTACATTTCACGCAGGAAGAGCTCAATATGCGCCAGAGGAGGTGATTAGAGCTAATCAAGGATTACGATTATGAGATTCTTTATCATCCAGGGAAAGCCAAAATGGTGGCTAATGCCCTTAGTGTAAAGGAGAGACTCAAGATGATAATGTCTTTGGGAGAGTTGATAAGAGATTTTGAGAAAATGGAAATAGAAGTGAAGGTAACCGGAGCCGGTACCGAAAAGCTGTTTGAGATTGCAATACAGCCCAAATTATTGGAAAAGAACATATTATGCCAGAAAATGTGATGAATGAAGGCAGAGAGCCAACAAATAGATAAGAGATTAATACCGAGAGAGATGATAAGGGAATAATGAGGTATTCCTACAGAAATTGGGTTCCAAATGTTCAAGAGCTTAAAGATGAAATCTTAGATGAAAGCTAGTTTAAGGAATAAGTTTTAGAGCAAACCCTGAACGTGATAGTCAGGGAGGTCGCCATCAAGATAGAAGGAACCCTAAACATAATGGAGTGGAAAATGAGGATTTAAAACATGTAGGATGACCCCGATTATGGGGAGAATGAGGGAACGTTCAGACTAAGGAAACGGGAGTCGAGTAAGGAAAGAAGTGCCGAGACGGTACTCTTATACGACAATTTACGGACTTTTTTAGACAGAACTTAGACTATTATCCCCAACCACCACCTTGAGGAAATAATGCGGTGAGAAATTCTTTCAGGACCTTTAAGTCGCTAAGCTCTCAGAGTTCCAAGGAACAAGCTGACCTAGCCGAGGCAAGAGCCTGGCTAAAGGATATAGAGAAATGATTTTATATTCCAAATGATTGATGAAGCGCAAAAGACTGTTTTTGTCACTTACCCTCCTAAGAGAGAGACCACCCGCTGGTGAAAGACCAAGAAAGGCACGGAGCCAGAAGTTATAATAAACTGATTAAAGTTCAGACAATTGTTTTCGGGAAAGTACTTCCCAAGGTTATGGAGGTAGTGTAAAAGCTTTAGAGCCAGAACAAAAGCGGACGAGTATGATGAATTATGAATCTAAGTTGTAAAAGTTGTCAAGATTCGTTCTGAGGACACGAATCTAGAATGACGGGATGTTTGAAATCAATGCTTATGTTGTGTTGGTTCATGTAATGGTTCTAATGGAAACGAAAATAAAAGACTAAAAAGGGAAGGAATATAAAGGGATATAAAGGAAATAGAGTTGAGAAGTGATAAGGGAGTTAGGTATGGGAAACCCTAAGAAACCCTTGCAATAAATATAGAGAAGTGTGTCATCATCAGCGCGATGGTGACTGATCATGAGATAAATTCAAGGTTGAAGGCGTAAGCAATATGTATAATTAATCCCCTAAAGTTGAGAGTATTCGAGGAAACCTTGAGATTGTTCGAAGGATAAATAATGAGATGCGGATAGACTAAGGAGACAAGAAAATAAGAAATTAGGAAAATTGGATGAAGGAAGTGACCTTCAAGAATGTGAAGTGTAAGACCGGTGGCATGATACCCAGAAAGGGAGACATCATGTATGAAAGATATCCCAACATTGAGATGACTGTTGAGATAAACAACAAAAGTACACGAGGATTTATTAAGAAGATTTTCACGTTGAACATGACCAATATCTTCTAGAACATCCATGTTATCATTACCAAATCAGGAGAGAAAAGTGGATAACAATTGTTATCTTTTGGAGGCCATATGGATTGACCTCAATTTGAATAAAGATGCTATTATAAAATTAGTTATAGACTATCGAGGTGGGAATGATGAATATGATAATCTATCAAGAAAATATGACTTGATTTATCCATGGAAGGATGAATGTACCTTTTTAAAGGTGGAATTAAGGATAGAACCTCGATAATTTGAGATGAATCCTAGGGGAATGCATAAAGGTTGGCATTTCGCCCTTAATAGGGACATCATGAGTTTTGGCAGTATAAATTAAAAAGGATTATGGTAACAACAAACTTTAAAGATCAGTAGAGAAAATTTTTAGAAGTACATAGACAATGGTTCTAGTATTAGTAAATGGTATTTCGATATGCCCTGTATCTACGGAATACAGGAGTAGCGATTCAAGGATAACCTTAAAGGTTTTACAAGGAAAAAGGTAATATTCAAAGTTCTCAAGAATAGAAATTTTGATAAAGGAAATATGACGTAATTATAATAATTCCAGGTGGGGCACGTGTTGAACCATAAGAAAGTATAGATCGACCCAATGAGGGTTAAGATTGGTGAAAACAAGAAGGACCCATGATAAGAGACGTCCTAAGTATGATCAAGAGTCAGCCGTGACAATGTTCACATCTAAAGACTAAGGCAATGACTTATGGAAAAATGGTGATTTTTTTTCTTTCTCACCAGGACTTAAGAAAAGCATTTTCACATAAGCAGTGATTGAAATGAGGTAGAAAATTTAGTTGAAGGTGGTTAAAAGACATTGATTATAAGGAAATATTACTATCAGGAAAGGCCAATGAGGTGGCCGACACTCTAAGTGCAGGAGATCAATTATAGGCGCTCGTGCCAGAGGAATGCACTGATAATGGTTGAAGCCGTGAAGGTTGTATTATGGTTTGGAAGATTGACATTCCTTCTGATGATTGTGCAATACCCAACCGTAATAGTAGTTTGGTAAAGGTTTAATTCGTGTAATCGCCATGAGCGGGCTATCTATCTTAGAAGTAACTATCTTGAGAATAAGCCAGGACCATGTTTCAAAAAGGACTAAATGAACCTTTGAGCTTCATGTCTCCTAATATAGACATATGATTAAGAATGGTATTAACCTACTATCGTTGCTTTCATTAAAACTCTTCTGCATTTTATCAGCTTCATGTCACGAATGTACGTCAGGATCAGGAGTGTTCTTCATGAATCATGAACGGTGATCATGTTACCTCCTTAGAAGAATTCGATACGATATGTATGGACTCCGTATGGTTAGCTATTAAGACTTCATGGAAAGCGAATGACTACAGTAGGTCAGTGGTGGACCATATTAATGCTCCAATGAGTCTATGAATAATGAGACAATGACAACTGTGAGAGTTGTATTGTAATGAATGTTGAGATTGAGTACCACTAATTGGGTCGTGGTGATGTATAAGTTATCATTGAATAGACTAATTATGTAGATTATTTACCTATTGAATATTTATTCCTCCTTATCAATAGAGGGTCGTATGACTATACGAGGAAGGTTGTGATGCAAGCATAGAATTCTAGTAACGATGATGTCTAGAATGAGATCCCAGATTCAATTTTCGATGTCGAGGGAGTTTCAAAGGTGATTGTGTATAAGCTCGAGGAAGAGCATGGGTCCATAGAATGATGGACGGAATAGCAAAAATATTTAGGCATGTGAAATACGATGCTATAATACTTGATGTTGATATAAATACGTATATGTTTTGTTCTCCTATGACAAACCTCTATAGTTCAGAGGTAGATTCCAAGCTAGATATTTTATGGCAATATTTTTTACATATATACAATTCTCTTCAGTTCGTTGTTTTCTCTTCTTTTCATTTCATGTAAGCTGAGAAGAACAACCCTTCCAGAAGGGGAGGTATTGCCGAATGACTATCTATCTGTGTGATAGAAGCCTAGTAGGATACCACATGTTGTTTAATTGCTTGTCAAGTACTAAAGGCTGGCCACCTTCTGTACTAACTATGCGATATAACAAGTGTTCATGATCATAGTGATCTCTCAATAAATTCTTTTACTTCTATACAATGGATCAAGCTTTTAAAGATAGAAGCAGCTAGAAAGGAGTAGTATCAGTGCGGTGGTATTCCGAATCCAACGCGTTCGTGATACTAAGGTTGACGCAATTATTAAAAGGTTATAGAATGCTAACGAGCAAAAGTGTAACCAGTATAGTATTATGTACGGAAGATAGTAATGACTACGAACTGGAAAAGAATGGGTATTGAGAAGCAAAAGCTATAATGCTAGAAGCTATGATGAGAGTCTGTGCAATAGACTTGAAATAATTTGAAATGGTCACTTAACACGGATTAAGTTTTCTTACGACAATAGATCATATGTCATTATCGAGATGTCGCCTTATAAGATCCTTGAGGGAAGACAATGTCGATCTCCCTTATGATATGATGATGTTGTAGAGCGCAAGATGCTTAGACCAGCAGTGGTCCAAAGGACCAAGGATATAATAGATTTAATCAGAGGACGGCTGGTAGTAGCCCAAGATGGGCACACGAAGTATGTTAATTTGACACGAAAGGACAAGGAATAGGAAGTAGGGGACCTAATGTTGTTATAGGTATTCCCTTGGAAAGGATGGATGAGGTTCGGAAAGGAAGAAAAGCTAAGACCACGAATTATTGGACCCTTTGAGGTATTAAGACGTATTGGGAAGTTAGCATATAAGCTAGCCCTACCCCCGAACATGTAGCAAGTTCATAACGTGTTCCACGTATCAATATTAAGGAAGTATAATTCGGATGCCAGACAAATAGGGGCATATGAGCGCATAGACATGCAACCCGACGTAACCTATATGGAGCAACCAGGAAGGTTATAGATTAAAAAGGAACAAGTGCTTAGGAGAAGGGTTATCAAACTAGGCAGAGTTTGGTGGTAGGACCACAATATGGGAAAATTTACTCGAGAGTTAGAAAGTGCAATGCTAAGAGAGTATCCCTATTCATTTTCTATCTGATTCCGGGACGGAATCCTTTTAAGGAGGGGAGACTATAATAACCCCAATTTTTGGAATTTTTGAAACCCTTATTAATAGTGATTTTTGCTGATTATGCTGAATAAGAAAACTTTTCATACCACACTTTGTCGAGGTTCTTTTATTGTTATTCTGAGATCTTATTAGTACTCTATATGGTATATAAGTGTATGTAAAGATCGTTAGAATCCAAATCCGAACACTTTAATTTTTCCCGAAAATCCACCAGATACCAAAGAATTGAGTATAAGGTAACATGGTTAAAGGGATTTAAATTCAAGGATTATAAGAGAGGATCATTAAAGGATTATAAGATATTGAGAAAGATTTAGGGGAACCCAAGTAATAAGATCCCGGATGTGATTCCTCAAACAACGAAAGAGAACAGAGTTAAGTGAACCGTAAAACAAATAAACGACCAAGGGACAAGCACATACAAGTAGAATTGGAAGGAAGCTTCCAAGAAAAGCTAAAACAAGTGGTTAAAAGAGAAGGTGACATCATCAAACCTTAAGGGAAAGACATGTGGCTTGGAGGTGAGGTCATCCAAGTGATGTCATCACTTTATCAAAGCAATCTCCACCAAGTATTCATTTCACAAACACCAAAATCAAAAGCAACCAAAACAAACTCATTTCTCTTCTTCCCCCATCTATTGCTCTCGGCTTTTCCATGAAAAGCAAAGGAAAAATTTCAAAAATCAAGCTACACACCTTCATAATTCAAGAGGTTTGTTTCTTTAGCTTCCATAATTCATAACTTAGATGAGCCATAAGTTTAAGCTCAAGATTCCATGTTTAACATAGCTAATCAATTCATCAAAGTTCTTGGTGAATAGTGTTTTTCAAGAACTTGAAATTTTTTTCTTGAGTTTTTGTTTAGATTAAGCTTTGGTAAGGACTTTCAAGGGTGATTCCAAGCTCCTTAGTTACTTTTACTCACCAAGGAAGGTATAATCTCATACCCTAGCCCTAATTCTGTATATTTAGAGTTTTTGTGTTTGGAATGGTTCATGAGAAGCTTGATTATTGTGTATTTAGAGATGTGTTCGTTTTTTGATGTGTTTGGAGTTGTAAATCTTGTTGATTAGTTAAAGAACTTATGTAAGCTTTTAGTTAATGATTGGGAAGTAGTGTAAATTGGAAATATTGAGTTGTTGGGGCTGTTGTAGCATTGTATGTATGGAGTTTGGTTGTATGGTTGAATTGTGGTTGATTGGTGGTTGATTTGGAGTAGGATAAAAATTGGTAATCGCGTAAACATAGCCGTCGTAATGTCCGATTTACTTTAGACTGTTTTGTTCTTAACATCAGGACCCAATGATTCACTGTTAGGTTTTGACTATTGCCATGTTAGATAGCTCATGTTACGAGCTTCGTTTTGATATGTGGTTCGTTTGAATCCGATGTACGGTCTAGGAGAAACGACCATTTTAAGTAACGGCGTTTCGCGAACGAACCATTACCCCTCGCCTTACTTTAAAACATAGGTTAAAGACCTTAAAGGACTAATTGGAGTATGAATCATTTAATTAAAGTGTATTAGGCAGTTGGTAAGGCACTCGCGAAAGAATTGCCCTAGAACCCTTAATGGTTAATTTATTAAAAATGGTGGAGCCGAGGGTACTCGAGCGACTTAAGAGAATCAGTAAGCGCAAAGCGAGTGTTAGAGTCTAAATTGGTTAAAGTATAGATTCATAAGTGACTTTGGTTTAATTCCAACTTATATGTTGTTTATAGGTTACCAGACTCGTCCCAAGCCATTTATCACCCCCAGTCGCTCAGGCAAGTTTTCTACCCGTTATACTGTTGTTGTGATGTATATATGTATATGCATTATCTTGTGATAAGTGCATGATTGTTATTAGCAAATCTTGCGATATATTGGAGCATGTTGATATGGTATATATGCATGCTTGTTTCGTAATCTTGATATCTAATTGTTGATTCAAATGCTTATAAGTTGCATAATACCTATGCTAGAGATAAGCAGTAGTTGTGTATACCCTTAGTATAGGGGACCCAAAGGTGAACATTTTTCTAAACCGGGAGTTGATGTTCCGGAGTATAATATATGTATATATATATATATATTGATATAGTTTTAAAAACTATTAATCGAATAAGGTTTATTTGATAACTTTATTTCTATTTAATGAATATTACTTTGAATATTCATTCGAGGACTTATGACTCTGTTTATTCTATTTAATGAATATTACTTTGAATATTCATTCGAGGACTTATGACTCTATTTATTCTATTTAATGAATATTAATTTAAATATTCATTCGAGGACTTATGACTCCGATTATTTACTAAATAGTATTCTTTATTTTTTTAAAGAATAATGTTTCGATAATCAAACTTATTTTCGATTATTAAAATAAAGATCATACTTTCGTATAAGTATATCTTTGGTTATTAATATTCATTCCAAGTATGAGTTTTAAAACTTATACTTAAATTATTTTTATAAAGATTATTCTTTATGGGAATATTATTTAAATAATAATATTCAGATATTTTCTAAATATATTGGGACTGATTTATTTTATTATATCAGCATTACTCCAAACATTCTTAAAAATGTTTTCGAGTCTTCAAAATGATTTTCTAAAAGTTAGAGCGGATCCCAAAACTCATTTTTATATTTAAGATCTTCCTTTCGAAGGGGATTTAAATATTCGCTCAAAACCCGAGGAATCCGGCTATGTGCTGTATTTTATATTCGCAACGAGGTTGCTGTTTTGATAAATGAATTGATTACTTACCCAACGTTCGGGAAGTAAGTCCATCTATTGAGTCGGCATAAGCAACATGGGCTCAGTGGGCGTCCATGAAAGTGTAAGTGGCTCAGTGGGAGTCCATCAAATGCATAAGTGGCTGAGTGGCAGTCCAGCATAAGGTCCTATTGCGGCCAGGGTGATGACCAGTGGGGAATTCGTCCATCTACTAGTAGAAAAGGTTACTTATTAGTATCTTTGCCTGATCAGCAAGATATCAGGTTTATACCAAGTTTTTCTCCTTTCCAAATTCATTGGATATTGCAACTCTGTTTATAATTTTCATAACAGAGGTTTTCACGGAGTGTATGAAATGTATATATATATAGGTGTATATATATATATCGGGACTTAATGAAGTATCTCGTAACTTCATTATTTATAATGATATTCAAAGATTGAATCTATTCAAATCTTGTCTTGTAGTCTCATCTATGTGATGAACTTTTAAAACCTATAATACTTTGAACGGTGGTAGTTCAAGTAGTATTCGGAAAAGATATAAGTATATTGGAGTATCTTGTAACTTCATCTTTTAAACTTATATCTGGTAAATGATTATCTTATGCATATCAAAGATTTTCAGAAAAACATTGAGACAAGGTTAGATATATAAGATCACCTTGCAACGATATTTGTATACAGTTATAAACTGGAACTCTGTGTATATTATACATGTCAGAGGATTTCAAAGATTATGAAAAGTATATATGTATGTATATACTGAATATTTTGCAACTTGGTCGCGTTAAGATATCAACTTGGTTCATTTCTTCTTAACCAAGACTTTCTTGAGTACTATGAGAATGCTCATATATTGTTAATTATTATACATATTATTTCGGTGGGCTTGTTGCTCACCCTTGCTTTCTTCTTTCATCACACAACAACAGATAGACAAGATGAACAGGATCAAGCTCCCAATTCGCAAGCGGATAGAAAACGTTTCGCAGTTTCCTGTAGGCGTTGATGCCGCCGTAGCTGAGGTAGGAACTACCAATAGGCTAGGTTTTCAACTATTGATGTACCAGACTTATGCATATTATGAATTGTAATAATGCCAAAGAATATGTAAATTTATTCAGAAACCCTTTTGAGGTGTAATGACTTATAATTGTGGAATAAAATGACTTGTGTTATTTTTGGTATTCATCTCTGAGACTATAACTTGTGGTGTGTGTGTATATTGTGGGGTCACAGTACGCAGTAGTTGGTTGAGTGTTAAGATTAAGTATTGATAAGGGAAATGGAACTACACAAACTTAGAATAAAACATGCATGAATACAACTATATGAATGCAGCGATCCCCTCGCGATGACTAAACCAACCAACACATGACATATCAATAAATGCAATTAGGCAACTAAAGTTCAATCAAATCACGCAAGCTAACATTCAACTAGAAATTCGGGGTGTGCAAATGCTTAACAGATATGCTTCGAAACTAGATCAATCACCATAACTTAATTATCCTCAAGGCAATCACAAGCTTATACGAAGAATATATTCTAGACATAAAATGACTTATAACACTTCAAGATTATTGGAGTTTATTACGGAATCATGCTTTTATTCAACACATAAAACAAATGCTTATTTTATCGTGCAATGAGTGAGGTCCACAAAAGACTTATGCAATGGTACCCATTTAGCAAGCATTAGGTTAGCGGATCCCAGACTATAAAAGCCTTAGGTCACTAGGCACAAAGTCCCCTAAGAACTTAATAACTCGAATACCAAAGAGTCCACTAGTGATCAATTGTGCATTAAACCATATTCTTTTCTTTTTTTCCTCTTTTCTTTTCTTTTCTCTTTTTTCTTTCTCTTTTTTTTTCAATTTCTGAGCAAGTGCGTTTCGCTCCATCTTGCTCAACCCTAGACTACTCGCATACAATACGAGCCGGCTACTAGCCATTTGATGCCTAGCCACAACTGGCAATGTATTCCAATTTTTATCTCCAATTTTTATCTTTTCGTGTCCTTTATCATTAAGAGCCTATCATGCATTCTAAGCATAAGCAATAGATTAACCTCAAAAACCATCAAACCATGACAACAATATAGTCCTTAAGCATACTCTAAGGCTTAGTGAAATTACAAGTGTTTCTAGCATGCATATCAACCTAACAAGATTCAACATCACTTTAACGTTATCACTACACTCGCATCAATATCACATATTAATCGGTAAAGCAATACAAAGGGATCATGGTATATGCATGAGCTAAATGATATGACAAATAAAGCTATAAATCCTTAAAAAAATATAGTAAAAATATGCAACTATATGTACTAAACTAACATGAAAATGCAACTACATGACACACACACACAAATATGATCCTTAACTACCACCCCTAAACATAAAATCTTCACTGTCCCTAATGAAGGTAATAGAAAGGAACACAAGGTATACCTACTCAGATGAATCATCATCATCATCACCCTCAGAGGGTGGAGTGTCAGGAGGTGGATAAGCAGAACTCTCACCAAAAATGGGTCACTAGATATTAGCTTCAAGGCGTCTAAATGCAGTCCCGAGTGCTTGGGTGAGCTCATCCGCAAACCGACTTTGCGACTCATACATCGCATCCATTCTCCTCGAAAGCCTCCTGTATTGAACATCAGTCAATCCTGAACCATCTCCTCCATGGGCTCTCGAAGAGCCTGACTCTCCTTGAGCCTGACTGGGCCTAGCCATGGTAGCACCAGCTGCTGGAATTCCTCCTGGAAGGTGATACCCCAAACCATGCAGCTCGGGCTCTCCACCCGTCCACTCCTGCATCGCATTCAAAGTCGATGAATCAATAAGAGCGGCCGGCATATGCAGTTGCTCATATAAAGGCCACTGGACTCCAACTGCCTTGCAAAGCTTCATGACGATAGAGGCATACGGGATAGAGTATTGCGATTTCCCCCTCAAAAACTTTAAAATCCCTTGGTAGATGTACTCATTAAGGTCCACATAATATTCATTATTCATAATTCCCCATAACAACCTTTCCCTCTCCACTATAACCTCATGTGAATGCAAAGAAGGAATAATATTAGCACACATAAACGTATTCCAAGCACGAGCATACCTGTTCATCGTGACAACAGGGAAATTAGGATACTCGTTGGATCCCCTTTTGAACTTCCACACTATGCCCGGCCGACAAAGAGTAGCAATAATCAAGTCCAAATCAAATTCCTCAGGGGCCTTTTCATTGCGATGCTCCTCTTGTGGTTTCCTTTGTCGCTGTCCAATCACCCAAAGAATCGCCTCGGGCTAATAATCAACAGTAAGCCCACGAACAAAAGAAAACCCATTCTTGTCGGCCTTGGTGTTCACATAGAACTCGCGAACGATACTCATCGGAACCGCCTCAGGTGACTCGCAGAATGTAATCCATCCCTTCTCAGCAATCATCGGTAGCAACTCACCATCTCTCCCTGATGGCAAGAGCCCTTTCTCCCTCATAATAGGCTTAGTCAGAAGCTTGGTGTACTCTTCTTCAGCAGCCACATCCAACAATCGGGGCCTCGGAGCAGTATTCCTCGATGAATCAACAGTCGGAATGGTGCTGCTGCTCTCTACAGTTCGTGATCTCTTTGGGGCCATGAGAACTGAGAATAAGAGTTGGAGAGTTTGTGTTTGGTGTGTAGGAGAGATTTTGTAGAGTTGAAAGTGTGTGGGATGTGTATGGAGAGGTTGTATGTATATAGGGCAAAAGTAGGGTTAGAATTTGATTAGGAGTGGGGATTGTGGCAAGGTGTGTGGGAGGGGGGGGAAATCGTGGGTTAATGGGTTAAAATTTGTTTTTGTTTTTGTTTGCTTTGTTTTTTCGCCTGAAAAACAATTTTTAGAAGGCAGGGTCGCAGGCGGGCGCCTGGAACCCACAGGCGGGCGCCTGCTAGCGCGCGGCCGCCTGCTCCTGGCAGGCGAGCGCCTGCTCCTGGCAGGCGGGTGAAAAAAAAAATCCTGCAACTTTTTTTCTGATTTTTTTGGGTTTTTGGATAAAGGACTATATTCTAAGGTGTCCTATGGTCTCATATCTTGGGTTGCCTCCCAAGAAGCCCTTCTTTTACATCATTAGCTTGACGTGAAGTTATGCGATCAAGTTGACGATAAAACGGAACTAACCACTTCACGGTTTGCCGTATCCCCATAATAATGCTTCAATCTCTAACCATTTACTTTGAATGCTTGGCCCGGATCATTCTCAAAAACCTCCACCGCTCCATGTGGAAACGATAAATGGTCCAGATCACCTTGATTTCAACTTTCCAGGAAAAATTTAGAGACGAAAGTTGATTAGAAGAACTTGTTGCCCCGGCACGAATGACTTAGGCAATAGCTTCCTATCATGCCACCTTTTTACCTTTTACTTATACATTTTGTTGTTTTCATATGCTTGAAGTAGAAATTCATCAAGTTCATTTAACTGAAAGATATTATTCTTTCGTTGCCCATTTAGCGTCTTACTAGCATAGTAGACCACATGAAAGATATTATTCTTTCGCTGCCCAAGAACTGCTCCCACTGCATAATCACTCGCATCACATATCATCTTAAAAGGTTCTCTCCAATCAGGTGTCGTAATAACGGGTGTCGTGATTAAACTCTTCTTGAGAGTCTCGAATGCTGCCAAGCATTCATCATCAAATTTGAAGGGCACATCTTTCTCGAGCAAATTGCACAATGGCTTAGATATCTTAGAGAAGTCCTTGATGAAACGTCAATAAAAACCCGTATGACCAAGAAAGCTACGGATTCCTTTCACAGAAATAGGTGGCAGAAGATTTTCAATAACACCCACCTTGGCTTTATCCACCTCAAGACCCTTACTAGAGACTTTATGCCCAAGAATGATGCCTTGTTGCACCATGAAGTGACATTTTTCCCAATTGAGTACCAGATTGGTCTCAATACACCTTTTGAGCACCAAACGGAGATTATTCATGCAATCATCATACGAAGTTCCAAAGACGGAGAAGTCATCCATGAACACTTTGATATTATTTCCAATCATCTCAGAGAAGATAGCCATCATGCATCTCTGAAAAGTGGCAGGTGCACCACATAAGCCAAAAGAAACTCTGCGAAAAGAAAACGTACTGAATGGACAAGTAAAAGTAGTCTTCTCTTGATCTTCTGGTGCAATGCAAATCTGATTGTAGCCCGAATAGCCATCCAGAAGACAATAATACTCATGACCAGCAAACCTGTGAAGCATCTAATCAATGAATGAAAGAGGGAAGTGATCCTTCCTCGTGGCTTTATTCAACTTCCTGTAGTCCATGCATACCCTCCAACCTGTGACTGTTCGAGTGGGGATGAGCACGTTCTTCTCATTTGCTACCACAGTAATACCTCCTTTCTTAGGTACACATTGCATGGGGCTCACCCAAGAACTGTCAGAAATAGGATATATGATTCCTGCATCCAGCCATTTTGGAATTTCTTTCTTCACCACTTCTTTCATGATAGGATTAAGTCTTCATTATTGCTCAACAGTCAGTTTGCTACCTTCCTCTAGCATAATTTTATGCATGCAGTACGAGGATGATCCCTTTTATATCTGCTATAGTCCATCCGATGGCCGATTTGAACTCTCTCAAAATCCTCAAGAGCTTGTCCTCTTCACTACCTGAAAGGTCAGATGCAATAATAACAGGCAAAGTAGATGCATCACCTAAAAAAGCATACCTCAAACGTTCAGGCAATGGTTTAAGCTCCAAAGTAGGTGCTTCCTCAATAGATGGTTTGAGCTTTCCCTCTGTATTCTTGAGATCAGTATTTCCAAGAGATTCAAATGGCATGTCTATCTTCCGTTTCCAAGAAGAAGCATTTAGATATTGTAACTGCTCATTGCCTTCATCATCTTCACTGTCAAAATCCCCTAATAAGGCTTTTTCTAATGCATCAGACCTTAGCTCATGATCAAGTCCCGAAGTAACTGCAGAATCGATCAAATCCACCTTTAAGCACTCCTCATCTTTCGTAGGGAATTTCATCGCATTGAACACATTGAATGTCACATCTTGATCTTGCACCCTCATAGCGAGTTCACCTTTTTACACATCTATCAAGGTACGGCCTGTAGCCAAGAAAGGTCTTCCCAAGATTATGGGAATCCTCTTATCTTCCTCAAAATCCAGAATGAAAAAATCTACAGGAAAGAGGAGTTTGTCCACTCTTACTAGCACGTCCTCCACAATACCTCGTGGGTATATAATCGAACGATCAGCCAATTATGGAGACATGTGGGTGTGATTCGGATCAGGCAAATTCAGCTTTTTGAAGATAGACAACGGCATCAGATTGATACTTGCTTCCAAATCGCAAAGGCGCTTGTCAAATGACAACTTGCCAATGGTGCAAGGAATGGTGAAGCTTCCTGGATCCTTAAGCTTTGGTGGTAACTTTTGTTGCAGCACGACACTGCACTCTTCCGTTAGAGTAATGGTATCAAGATCATCCAGTTTCACCTTCCTTGAAAGAATACCTTTCATGAATTTCGCATAACTAGGCATTTGCTTAAGAGCCTCAGCGAAAGGTATGTTAATGTGAAGTTTCTTGAACACCTCCAGAAACTTATCAAATTGCTTGTCCAGCCTTTGTTTTTGCAATCGTTTAGGAAAAGGTGGTGGAGTATAGAGTTATTTCTCCCCTGTATTACCCTCAGGCAGAGTGTGTTCAACATTAGTCTTCCTTGGTTCTTCCTCTTTCTCCTTTTGCATTCCATCTTCATATACAACTTCAACTTCTACATCTTTTGCTTTTTCAGCATCAGCAAGTTTTCCAGACCTTAAGGTGACAACTTTGACTTGCTCTTTAGCTTCCTTCCTGCCTGGCACTTCAGTATCGCTGGAAGTGTGCCAGGTTGATGATTGAGCAAGGCATTGGCTATTTGTCCAATTTGATTTTCCAAGGTCTTGATAGAAATAGCCTGACTTTTGCACAATAGCTTTAACTCCTCGAAATCAGCACTAGAAGGTAGAGCAGCACCTCCTTGTTGAGGATATAATTGCCTATGAGCACCTTGCTGAGGTTGTTGGCATCCAGGTGGATTAAACTGTTTATTTGCAGCTTGCTGATATGGTTGCTGAATAGCATTCTGACTATTGCTCTATCTAACTGCAAGTAGACCTGATATCATGTATGCTACCTGTCTTTTTGCAAGATTTCAGACTGATCCAAGAGAACCTCACTTATTAGCTGTCAAAAGAATTTTCAATTACCTTAAGGGTACAGCTGATCTAGGATTGTGGTATCCTAGCGAATCAGATTTTAAGCTAATTGGGTACTCAGATGCAGATTTTGCAGGATGCAAAATAGACAGGAAAAGCACTAGTGGAAGCTACCAATTTCTTGGAGGCAGATTGGTTTCTTGGTTTTGCAAGAAATAAAATTCAATTTCTACATCAACTGCAGAAGCAGAATATATTGTTGCAGGAAGCTGTTGTGCACAGATTTTTTGGATGAAGAATCAGTTACTGGAATATGGGTTAGAATTTTCTAAAATCCCTATCTATTGTGATAATCAAAGTACTATTGCTATGACAGGTAATCCAGTTCAACACTCAATGACAAAGCACCTCAGCATTAGGTACCATTTCATAAGGGAACATGTGGATGAAGGTACAGTGGAATTGCATTTTGTTCCAACAGATCAACAGCTAGCAGATATCTTCACAAAACCACTATGTGAAGCTACTTTTATAACATTGGTAAATGAACTTCGAATGGTTTCAGGTTCTTTCTCTAAATATGCTTAGTTTTTGTTCTCATGCATCAGACTTCATGATCAGTGTTTACAGATTGTATTATCTCTATATCATTTGTGCTTAATTTGAAAATTTATTAAATGTTGATTGTTATCTGATGTGGATTTATATACTCTGATAAGTGTTTTGAATGTTCTGTGACTATTCAATCCAATGAGGATAACTGTGCTAGATGCTGACCTGGTAGTCTTTAACATACTAGAAATCCAATGTTTGAATTAGTTGTTTATGTGGAAACTCATTAACACAAGCAGATTCTGATATTGAGCTTAGTCAAGTTTACTTTGTGTATCTTATTACTAAGTCACAAACCAGATTCTTGTTTCTTATCTGTCAAATTCTGATGTCAATAAATCTTAAAAATGAACTAAGTGTTGATAAGCCTCACTTATCAAAAGAAAAAAAAAAGAAAAGAATAAAATTCAGGTACTCCTTTGAGATCTAGAGTAAAAATGTGGAAGGGAAGACCCAAGTGCATTGCTGGTATTAAGTAATATGCATTAGAAAAGCAAAAAAAATTCTTGGTGACTTTTCACACTCTATGATTACTAGAGAAATACTCTAATAATAGCATAAATTTCTGATAAGCAGTCGTGACTCACTTACACTGAGAAGCCACTATAAAAAAGAATTTCAAAAGATGCATAAAATGAGCACAAACAGTTGAGGTGAACTCTTGCATAAATTTTTTCTATAGTAGACTTCATGACTGATGACAGATTTTAAGCATTTTTCTGAGTTATGCCTTATTTCTAAGATGTACTGAAGTTTATCAGACTTTAATCTTTATCTGATATTTTGCTGAATGCACACACTTTCACTCCATATGAATGATGAAAATTACTGTGGTGATTAAGTTGTTGTTGACAAATAGTTAAGTGTTATTTGCATAAATTCTGAGGACAAATTATGATGGAAGTTCTGATGATTAAATTATGAAGAAAATAAGTCAGTATTTGTATTAAGAATTATAGAAAAAGATATTCACTTTTTGAGTACAGAAGCCATGTTCTGATGACTGTTAAAAATCTGATATAAGTTCAGTTCTGATATTAAATCCTGATGGAATCTTTGATGCTTACGTGGCATTTTTCTTTACTTGAATTATTTGTGGTAAAATCTGAAACAGTCATATTTAAATCAGAATAAATGTGGGTGAGATAAAAATAGTCATAATTATTATGGGTTATTGGTTAACTTGTATGTCCTGAAAAACTGCATGTGCACGGTAATTATTGCTTATTTTACGTGCCCATTAACTCTTGCTCAAACCGTTTATTGACTGTTCACACGGTGCCAGGTGTAAAGTGTATCCCATGCTTCAAAAATGTAACTATTGAGTGGAGACAGTATATATGGGAGTTAAAAGATTTTCTAATCTTTTACTTACTTTTCTATTCTTAATCTCTTTTACTTTCTCTCTCGCTCTAATATTCTCTGAAGCGTTTTCTTTCAGGACTTTTAACAAACACTTTGCAAACACTCTGTTTCTCACTTATTTTCTTACAGAGATGGCACCAAATAACATACTTTTCAATGGAGCTAAGTTTGTTCCTAAAAACTACTCCGCCATTCTTAGCAAGGCTGAAGCTCCATCGGAACTTCACTTCATTCAGGATTTTCTCACTAATTCCGATATGGGGTACGCTCTGACCCAACCTGATGCAGTCTCTGGAACTCAAGTATTGGAGTTTTGGAGAAGTGGAGTATATGATGATGGTGGTGCTGAAGGGACCCCAAGTATAATCTTTACAACAGGGGCGGATGAGCATGTCGTAACTTTGGCTACAGTACGCCAAGCACTGTAGTTGCCTAAAAATAAAGCCTATACAACTGTTGAGGAGCCTATTCTTCAAAATATGATTGCCAGTCTGGGGTACGAAAAGACATTGGAAAAGCTGGGTCAATTGAAGAGACCTTGCATAAGGAGGGAATGGAGTTTCTTCTTTGACTGCATCACCAAGGCTTTTACAAACAAATGTTCTAACTTCGATGCAATCCCCATATTCAGTCAACAAATCGGGTATGCTCTCATTAATCAAACTGATTTTGATTATGCAAGTGTTGTCTTAGGTTTTATTGGGGATAGGATGACAGAAGATAGAAATATTGTTTATTTTGCTAGATTCTGTCATCTTATTTACAGTTTTTATTGTGATGACAAGCCCCAATCAGCTAGTGAATTAATTCTATCATTCAGACTAGCTAAAAGAGCTTTTAATGACTTATTATATACTGATAATAAGAAGGCTGTGTTAAGATCCCTCCGAGTTCCTTTATCTGTCAAACAAGCCTTAATAACCTATGATCCAGTTAAATACGCTGCACTATATCTTGATATCCAACCATCAGAACCTCAACCATCAGCACCTACCACCTCTACACAAACACCTCAGACTTCTCAACCATCAGCACAAACAACCAGACCTTCATCTTACAAACCTTCTAAGAGGACAAAGTCTGTTCCTTAACCTCCACAAAAGAGAAGGAAGATGATTCTCAGAGATGAGTCTGAAAGTGAAGAGGAAAAAATTGAAGCACGGGTTCATGCATCTGAATCTGTGACACTTGAAGCTGAGAATGTTACTTCTCAGAAAGAGAAAGCAACTCAAAGTTCTGATACTTTGAAAAGGAAATTTGTAAATTTTGATGCTGCTGAAGCAACTCCTTCATTGGCAAGGAGATGGAAGAAAATGAAGGCTAGGAGGTATTTGGCTAAGGCTATATCAGAAGATACTGAATAAGCTGAGGAAGGGGATCAGGAATCTCTGATCTCACAAGAACCAATTATCATTGAAGCCCTTCCAGCTCAAGCCAAAGACACTGCTAATGACATAGTTGTTATCCCTCGTGTCTCTCCTATTAAAGCTACAGATGATGCTAAAGAACAAACTGATAATTCTGATATAGATATTCATATTTTGAATATACCTGAAGTTATTTATCTGGAAGTTCCATCTACATCAAAGACACCAGCTCTAGAGATAAATTCTGCTGATCAGAATTTAGATGATGTTATTCCTGAATCTCCAGTTGCTTCACACACTGTTGAGCTATCAGAACAGAATGAGTCTTCCTCAAGTTCTGATGACAGTGTTTCTGTCGAGACTCTAGTACCTATTCTGGGCAAGGAAGAATTGGTGAAGAAATTTGTTGAAAAGGAAGCACCTATTCCTTGGGAGGATACTCACAGAGGTGTTTAGTGGACCAAGAAGTGGAATGAATCAGATTTTATTCCATGTTCTAAAGTTCTGACAGAGCATCTTGCAAAAGCTGATGAGTTGCTCAAAATTGCTGATTTCAAGACACAACTCAAGATCACAGCTCTGTCTACAAAACATCTTCAAGGTCTACATACTTCTACTCATGAAAAGGTTGATACACTCAGGGAACATGTTGATAAGCTAAATCTACAGATCAAGCTTGACAAGAACAGGTATATCAGACCTATTTCTAAAAAAGTTGCAGCCATTGAGAAAACTCAAGAGAAGCAACAGGCCCAAATTGCTGAGGTCCTGGCTAATCAAGCTTCTCAGAAAGCTCAATTGGATGAAATCCAATCTCAGTTGAACCTCTTCTTTCTCTCTTACTTCCTGATGATGCCAAAACGGGGGAGAAGGTAGTTAAGTCCAAATTCTCACCTACTCAAGAACTAAAGAAAAGGATGATAAAGGTGATGACCAGGGAAACTCTGAAAAGAGCAGAGGTCAAAGAAAAATTCAAGGAAAATCTTCTATTCAGAACAAGTCAAGTTCTGATGTTGTGAATGCTCAAAGACGGAAGTCAAGTGGTGATAAGCAAAGTCTGATGTCAAGTTCTGATATTCTGATTCAGTCAGGATCTGAAGACTCTCAGAGATTTTTGCAAACTCTGAAGTTCAAGGGGAAGCAGACTATTGTTTATTACAAAGATCCTAAAATCCAGAAACTTGATGAGGAGATAGCAAGAAGATCATTTCTAAAACACAATCCAGGAATGGATTTAGAAACTCTCAAGGAGGAAGAAGCAAGATTTGCTGCTGAAAAGACAAATCCTAAGTCTAAAGCTTCTGATGCAAAGAAACCTCCAAGGCCTAAGGAAAAAGGCATTGTGATCAAGAAAAAGTCAAATTCTGAAACTTCAAAGATCAAGACTAGATCACAGACTGAGAGTGATCCCAAAGACAAAGGGAAAGGAAAAATTTATGAACCAACCAAATCACTGGACTTGAAAACTTCTCAAGATCTGATGAAACCAGTAAGTAAAATGGTCAAGTAATTGATGATAATCTTGTTGAAGTTGAAACTGTTCAAATTTTGAAAAGAAGAAAGATAAATGAAGATTCTAAAACAACCTCTGACACTGCTCAAGTTCTTGTTCAGAATAAAGGACAAGAAGGTACAGAAGAAACAGAAAATTATGATCAAGCTATCAAGATATCAACTACTGACAATTCTCAAGGTTATTTCGATAAAATTACAATTGCTGATAAGAAGAAGCTGTTATGGAAGAAAGCTACTCCAGTTGAACCAAAATTCAATCTCATGATTAATCAACTTGCTACATTTGGGTTAAAATCCAAGCAACCTAGAGATAGAGCTGAATTAGGTTATGACGAAGAGAAGATTCAAACAGGAGTAGAGGTTACTCTAAGAGATCCTTTCATGTTGACAGACAAACCATATGAACAAATTAAAAAAAGGCACCTTGACAAGGTGTTGTCTGCTCAAGTTGTGATAGATGCTCATGATAAGGAAAATCTAAAAGAGAAATTGATCTTATTTCTCAATGATGGAAGGATTTATAGATTAGCTGATACTGATGTACTAAAGAAGTCTATCAGAGAACTTCAACATATTCACTATCTTCTGGAAGTAAAATCTGATGTTACAAGAAGATGGTCAGAATACATTTTGAAGGTTATAAGAGATTTATTCATAATCTCTGGTACAAAGACTTCTCATTACAGTCCAATGATTACTGAAGGTGATGGAAGAGAAATTTCTATGCTAAAGAATTCTGCTAAGGTGAAAGTTATTCTGAAAGGAAGATGCTTATGTTATAATGAAAACTCTACACATCCTAAGGTTATCAGACTTGGTGATGGACTTGAAAGAACATCCATTCAAGCTCTCAAAATAGCCATTTATCAAATTGGTGATAGTAAAGAAGAAGAACTGATGCAGGTCAAAGCACAGTTAGCTGAAGTTCTGAAGAAAGCTGAAGATAATCTGATAAATGATGTTGTTAAGAATCATTATGGATTCAGATTGATTCAGTGATGTTGGTAAAGCTGGATGTTTTGTAAGTTGTAGTTAATAATCTTATTAAACTCTTATTACATTTGAACTTAAATGTTTTTGACATCATCAAATCTATTAACTTGTACATTCTTGCATAATTTACAAGTTGAGGGAGATTGTTAGATATATTTGAGATGTCACGTCTAATATGTTTCATGTTTAGTTTTCAGATCTTAACTAACAGGAAATAACAGTTCTTACTGGAATCAGGACTTACTGGAAGTCGGGACTTAAGGATATTAGGACTTAGATTATCAGAAGATAATATCAGAAGATGGATATAAGAACTTAAGTACTGAAGAACTAACAGTTAAGGAAAGAAGCTGATTTATAGGAAAGAAGATCGAGACTAATACAAGAAGAAGAAATGCATGGAAAGAGTTAGAGGACTAGAAGAATTATATAAGATATCTGATTGATATATTTTAGGAGACAGAATTATATTCCATATCAATTAGAAGTTATCTTGTAACTGTGTGTCTATATAAACACAGACATAGGTTTACACTATATGTGTTACAATCATCGAGAAGAACATACATTGTAACCTAGCAGCTCTCGTGATATTTGTTCATCACTGAGAGAGAACAGTTCCATTGTAACAGAGTTTATTATATCGAATACATTTGTTTTCTGTTACTAGTATTCTAAATCGATTTGATTGTATTCTACACTGTATTCAACCCCTTCTACAGTGTTGTGTGACCTAACAGAGGGTTTTATGTAATATCCGGGATATATCGTGTAATTATTTTTGCTAATAAATAATTATTAATTTGTGTTCAGTATCTATTTTGTGAATTATTTGTTAACTGTTAAAGGTGTTTGGATGTTTAAAAATAATATTAATTGAGTATTTCAATTTTTATATGATCCAAATAAAATATAGATAATTGTCATATCTTCCTAATTATTTTTATGTTGATTTATGAATTTATAGCAATCATATGAATTTTATAAAATCTTTTCCCGGGTATTTAAAACCTATTTTATAAAAACGGGAACCAACCGACATCATCCGTTGTTACGTTTTTAGAACCCGAAACTCTTTCGAGAACTCCTTCCTAACCTAATTGCAATATTTCGAGCATTTTCCGTGTTTCGACTTTTTCAATCCGGCGTACGGTTTGTCCTGCGCGGGTCCCGGCGCAACATTTTCGATACATTATTCGTTTCGGTAAATCAATAAAACTCGTACTTTCGATAAACGGGAGCTTTTTATTAAACTATCACAATTATCACTTCGTAATATGTGTAACCAGGCGCTGAGACCAAGACCGCAGTACAAATTGTACTGATTTGGATAATAATCTCGAAAACCGGTACCGTCTGGATCAGTTTTTATAAATAAACGTACCGTTTTATATACGGAATGATCCAACGGGATACTAATTTTCCGTAATTATAAATAGCCTCTACCGTATTTTATTTTATACCGGAAATCATTTGCAAACAGTATTTACAGAATTTTTACAGAGAAAATGCTATAATTCTATTTTGTTCTTCGTAATCAAACACAAATTCGAAGGCATAGATATCCGATTTTGGCGTACATATACTCAAAACGAAGCTACTGAAATCTAGAATCCAAATCTTCCATCAATTTCAACCCAGAAACATCAGGTGATTTTCTATTTAATTAATTATATTCGAATTTCTTGATATTTAAAATATGAATTTTTGTTCGAGAGATTGTTTGTATGATTTGATGATTGTATGTTGTAGAGCTCGTCTTCCTGAAGATTTTGGTATATTATATGTGTGATTTGGAGTCCAGTAACGTGTTCAATTTGGGGTTTGATTTTCGAAATTGTAAAATTAGGGTTTTAATATCTTGAATGTTCTTGATTCGATTTGGGTATTTCATTTTGATTGATTCTGGGTAGATTTTAAGGTTACCAGGTTGTTGGGCTTGTCAAGGGGAGTCATTTTCTGTAATTGAATGTATTGATGGAAGTAAAATTTGTCCAGCCGAAGAAGCTTCGAGCTTCGCCGGAGTTAATGGCCTTTTGGCCGGAGAACGAAGTCTGGGGGATAGGGGTAGACGACAGGTTTCTTTCTGAGTTGCTGCAGGGAAGGGAAATTGACTGGAGTAAAGAATCGTATCCAACGATTCGGTTTTGGCCACGAATTTGGCTGGCCGGGAATTTCTTGTTCGCCGGAATCTGGGAACACCCGGCGGTGTTCTTCATTGGCCTGACCCGTTTCCTGACCCATCAACCCGGATTTCTGACCCGGTTTAACCCGGTTTTGATCCAAAATTTTGCAAAAATCAAGTTTTAACTCCTGTTTTTACAGTTTAGCCCCCCAAGGTTTCCCAGCTTTGCAGAAATTGGATTTCTGTTTTAAAAACTTTTAAAAATCAGATTTCTTTTATAAATTCATTTCCAAAATTTGTTTTTAATTTCTAAAAATTCTAGAAATTATTATTTTTAATTCCAAAAATTATTTTTAACTCAAAAATAAATCTGAATTAATTAGTTAATTAAATTCAGTTAATTTTTAACTGATTAATTGGTTAATTAATTCGAAAATTAATTGATTAATTGATTTAATTAATTATTAATTGATTTTTAATTAATTATTTAATTAAATTTAATTATTTAAAAATGATTTAAAAATGATTTAAAAATTCTGAAAAATAGTTTCGAGCTTTAAAATATTATTCTAAATTATTTCCAAGGCTCGATAATTATTATAAAATTATTTCGAAGCCAGAATTGGCCAACCGAACCCTGTTTATTACTCCGAAATTGATCCAACGACCCGTTTTAATTCCGGAAAATGTTTTAAAAATCATTTTAAATTCCCGAAAGGTTATTTATGACCCGAGACTTCTTTATAAACGATATACCATTGATTATTTGACGTGTTATGTGTTATATGTGACTTGTTGGTTGACTGTCGGTCTATATATTCTATGATTACTTGTTTATAGTCTAACTTTCGATCCGTTAATTGGATTTGGGTGAAACGAAGGGTAGATAGAAATGTATGTCAAATAGAATCGTATGAGTTAAATATTGATAGATATTTATAATGCCTAGTAGAGTAAGCAAGGCGTAAGAAAGGGAAGCAGGTGATCAGAAATAGAATTGACATGTAGAAAATACAGCAAGTGATCAGAGATTAGAAGCGAGGCATAGGAGAAACAGATGAATGGTGGTTGAATAGAGTCGTAGACAAGTACAAGTGAAGTTGGAATCGATTATGATAAGGCAAGTACTTCTAAACCTTTCTCGAGATTTATTGAGAATATTTCTAAATTCTCTTGTGACCTATTGTTAATATTCAAAATAGCTCTGTTTTATATTGGAAATACTTTGAATCCTCCAGCCTTGAACCTGAGCCACATCATTTGATCTTTGAGCCGTAAGCCTTATTCGTTGTGAACCATTTCTTGTGGATTTACCAGATATTAAACCACACAAATACGATACTACTCCACAAATATATATCCATCATATACCAAACACTAGAACAAAAATTGTTTATATATACAGAAACTTTTATACTTAACCATACCTTGTGATATCAAAGCACTAAAACTTTGTAAAAACACTATTCATCTAATACCCGATTATCCTACCGGCTGGAGGCCACTTCTTTTATGTACTTTGATATACCCTTTCGGTAACCATGAATTTTTATTATGCTCTTATACAAATGTTTTATTGTTATTGATTATGATCCGATTTATTGAACTCTCTTGTTTATCATATTGAAATGCTTTAAAATTGGATAGTTTTCTTTGTATGGACCAGATTCGTGGTTAGACCATATCGATGGTCAAGTTAGGCCAATGTGTGCCTTGGATCCAGTAGTTAGAGCAGTGATGTGTGCTTTGCTCGGGGTTAGTGCGTGACTGATCAGCAGCCTAACCTTGGTTTTAAAAACTTAAAATGAATATCCAATTCTATTGGTTGTTTAACAAGAAACTTGATTCCTTTGAATCACCTCGTTTATTATTGTTTAACCTCAGATATTGATAATATGACTTGCTTAGCTAGTTAGCTCACTCTTGCGAATCTTTTTATGTATTCTACAGTTAAGAAGGATACGGTTGATAGCGAGGTTTCCCAGTTTAATGTTCGAGCTAGGATTCTAGATTATGATTGATCGAGCTAGCAGGAGCTTATTACAGTAGTGAGGTAGTAAGGTTGTAAGAATAATTTCATATCAGTTGTAAATTAAATTAGTTGGGATTTGGTGCGTTATAATAAAAGTTAAAGTTGTGGCTTATTTTCATACTTTAACCTGTTGCGATCCGTGGTTATGTAAAGTAGGGTCAATACAAATAATATTTTATATACAGGTTTATATATTGAATATGTGTTGTGGACCCCAAACTTCTGACCCGGGTTTGGAGGGCGCCACAGGTTCGTATCAGAGCTACAGGTTATGAGTCACTGAAACAAGCCTAGATTGTCGGGATTGGGTAGAGGGTTAGGATTAGGAATAGGAAATAGAAAGATAGGTCATCGCGAGGTTGAGTGTGACTGTATAGTAAGTCTCCAGCACGGTTTATGTTGCGATTCGGGATTCTTAACTAGCGACGTGATATCCAGGCAACGGCAATGGCAGATCCTGATTTCCCTGCATCAACTGATCGTTTGGAGCTTTCCGTTTAAGGATCGTCATCTTCTTCCAGATTTAATTTGCGCCTTGTTCTTCTATCAGTATTAATGGTATTACCTTCTATTACGACAGTTGCGCCTCTTAAAGTTATTTAACGTTATTCTATCATCTCTTGATATGAGACTACCTATTTAAACACCTTCATTTGCTTATTCTTGTTCCTTTGAACATTCAACTATGAATGTATCTTTTCTGTTTACTATACACCATATTCTATCAATGAAACAACAGCATTTGTGAGAAGGGACACGATAGTTACAGTAAATGGTGAGTATTGAGATTAAGGTGAGAAGGAATTTAGAAAGAAGATTCAAGTGTTCCGGAGGATGGCTGTTACCAGGTTACAAGAAGCTATTAGTAATTAGGCCACTTATGACTAGCTTGTGGAATATAGTAGATAAGTATTGAAGAGAAAGAGTTAGAGGAGATTAGGGTTTCGAAGATTTCTTGAAATTAGAAAATGGTGTTGTAATGATGGGATATATATTTTAACAAGATGATGCGATATTAGCTGACTTGTTGACTATTGGATAGTTTGTTCCACTTAATGATTGCAAAGTGGTTAATGGGAGTACTACTAGTATGAGAGCCTTAATGTGAAGCTACGAATAAGATAACGTGCAACGACAGTGGAAGTGTTCATTGATTACAGAAAGAAATAGACCCCAATGAAGGAGAGGAGATAAATGGAAGTGAATGGACCTTTGAGTGATCGTTCTTTAACTTGGTATTTGGTCATAAGAAGGACAACAACCAACTCATATAGTGAGGACAACCAGAGGTGTGATTTTCAAAATTTTCAAAATTTTTAACAAGTTTTTGAAAAAGATTTTCCTCACAAAATTTTTAAAAGCCTTTTTGGAATAAAATAAGTTTTAAACCTTGGTTGTCAAGTTATTACTTGAGTTTCTTGTTTGTTAAAAGACCCAGATTACCTCGAAGGAGGTTGTTTCAGACTCAGCTTTGTTAATTCGGAGAACGAGGTAACCTGCGATTATGAAGAAGTGGGTGCAAGTTTTGTCTGATAGGATTAACAACAGAACCAGCATATGGAGTAACTATTCATCCAATTACTGGGATTATCAGAGTTCAAAGAATTTTGATTTAACGGAAGCCTGAGTATAACCGAAGAAGATTGGGAAGATTTCTAGACTTTTCTAAAAGAAGAATGTTATTAGATCGCTATATTGAATAATTCATGGTTATTCCAAATTAAAAAGAGGAAACTCAAGGTTATTTGATAAGAACGCCATTATGATTGAATTGTTAAAGTATTATACGTGTAGGTGCGACGTTACAGACACGAGATTTAACAAGTAAGAATCTACCATAATGCTTAGTTATGAAGGCATTTTAGCATACTTCTAAAGTTATTATATGATTCAATTGGGATATGATCGATCAAACTCGAAAGATGAATACAAGTGAAATGTGGATGGTGATCAATGGTATCATTCTTGTCCTCAACATTACAGCATATATTCCTTTTTAATTCCTAAAAGCGTATGAACTCCTTTTCTTAATAAATTCTTTCTGATGATATCAAAATGGAGGATTTCACATTCCTTTCAGATTTAATTGTTCCCCTCAAGTTTTGCTTTCTGATTGGGACAAACATTGTTATGATAAGACACTTTGTCGGAATGACGAAGAGTCGGGTGGGACGCCACCTAATCATGTGCTGTATGCCATACGGTATGAAAGACTGGCCATCTTAAGTACCAATGCGGTTGTCTCATTCATATTCAAATCATTACTTTTTCTTTCTTTTCAACTCTAAGTTTATTAAAATTGTGAATCCTTCTAGTTGTTTCGTTGTACTGTTGCTCTTTGCGAGAGCTTTTCAAACAAAAGTCAACGTATTATACACTCAGCGGGAAAAGTCTCATCTACCTCTCATGCATGGAAAGGAAACAAGGGCATATGGTGAGAATTGCAAATCACTGGCCCTAGCCAGGGATGCATTAAGAGCCAAGGGAATCTACTTCAATAAGGAATACGTCTCCGAGAATGAGAATTTGCGAATTTCCTGAGAAATATGTTATTTAGAATATGAATGTGATAATGTGGAAGATTATTGCGGATACCTTATGCGTTAAAGTATTAAAAGATGTTGGAGCAACTTGATCGTATATCTCTCAAGGTTTTATTAATCGGATGAATTATCTTGTCGAATCAATAAGTTTATGACTAAAGGACTAGCAAGTCAAGATTGTGTAGTTATTGAATAAGTAAGTACCAATGGCGGAATCGATATTTCTGGCATTAAGTTGTGAAGAATTGATATCATTTGAGATAAGAAGATTTGATATTATTCTAAGGAGTGGATTAACTATTCAAGTGTGATGCCGAGGTAAACCGTCGTGACGGAAGATAGTTCTGAAGACGCCAAATGAGAATATGAAGAAGTTTAAAGGACAAAGGAAAGTAAAGAATTTGTTAGGAATGATTTAAGATTACAGCGACCAAAATATAAGTGCTATGGCGATTATAAATAAGAGTTAGGAGCAAACCGAACTTGAAGATTTTACAGTCTCAAGATATGTTTCTAGACGTGTTACTAATATTTCCTTTAGATAAAGAAGATGAATTTATGATTGAGTTAGCACCTGAAATGAAGCCAATGTCCAAAGCCCCGCACATAATGGCACCAGATAAAATAAAGGAGTTACCAGAGCAAACGCAGGAGATAATTAGAAGAAAAAGCAACTGACCTAGCGTACCCCCTAAAGTGCACCGGCATGACGTGTTAATAAGAAAGATGGAAGGGTGAGATTATATGTTAGCAAAAGCTCAATAGGTTTACTCTCAAGAGCATATATCTGTTACCTCGAACCAATGATTTGTTTAATTAAATGAACGAAGCAAGGTATTTTTATAAGATTGATTTAAGACTGGGTATATTACCAAGTGAAGATTGAACTTATGGACATATCAAAGATAATTTTCAGAACTCAATATTGTTGTTATAAAAACCTAGAAATGTTAGTTGGACGAACTGAGATACCAGTGATATTTAAATTTGATGAGTAGAATCTTGAAGGAGGAATTTGGATAAGATATACTTGTGTTAATTAAGAAGAACCATGCAACCTAGATAGCTGAGGAGTCAAAGAAGAAAGAAGCGGTATAAAAAGTTTACCAGGTGAAAACTTTAATGGCAGGAAGTATAATTCTTAGTATAGACGGTCAGTAAGGAAGAGACAAAAAGGGGATTCAGCAGAAAAATTTAAAGATAGTATGAATGAAGAAAGACCAGAAGCACCAACAAAAGTAAGAAGTTTTATCGTGGACCAGTTATTATCAGAAATTGTGCAAGATTTCTTGAAAGTTGCAATATTTTGGATAAAGCTAACCAGGAAAAGCAAGAAGGTTATATGAAATAAAGAAGGGTGAAGAAAGTTTTGTGAAGTTAAATGAAAGAATGATTACAACACTTATTTTATCACTTCGAAAGTATTAGAGAGATTTGGTAGTTTATAGTGATACTTCTCGTAAGGGAGTAGGATGTGTGTTGACGCAAAGCAATAAAGTTATTGCATATGCATCCAGACAACCAAAACCTTATGAGCAGAAGTACCCTACTCATAACTGGGAATTAAAAGCAACAATAATATTTGTTTTGAAAGATTGGGAAATATTATAAGTATAGAGAAGGATGTGAGATATATACGGACCATAAGAGTTTGAAGTATGAACTCCCGAGGAAAAGAAAATGTAGTGGCAAGAGATGAGTAAGAAGAAGAGAGAATGAACATAGAGATTGTACTAGAAGAATTAGCTATGGAATTCTAGAAGTTGGAATTGGAAGTCAGAGTTCATGATCCAAAAAGGAGTAAGAATGTATAAGTATAACTTTTCAATCGGAATTGTTAGAAAAGATAAAGAAGTGTCAGGAAGAGGTAATAAATCAGGATATAAATCATTTAGTAAGTGAAGAATTGTGCACACAAAAAGGATGATCAAGGTATTCTTAGGTTTTCTTCAAGAATTTAGATTCCACTAGTGATGGAACTGAAGGATGAAATTTTACAGAAAGCTCATAATTCAAGGTATTCAATCCATTCAGGGAGTACCAAGATGTATAGAGATTTAAAGGAAAATTATTGGTGGCCAGATATGAAGAGGGAAATTGCGGAATGGATTAGCAGATGTTACATACGTCAAAGAGTTAAAGTAGAGCATCCGAGATCAAGTGGATTGTTACAGCCATTGGAGGTTCCAGAGTGGAAGTGGGAGCATATTGCCATGGATTTCATAGTTGGGTTACCAAGCACAAAAGCTAATCATGATACCATTTGGATTATATTGGATAGATTTACCAAATCAGCTCATTTTCTGTCTATACATGGAAGATTTTCACTGGACAAGTCAGTTTATATGTACTTAAAAGAAATTATATTTCGTCATGGAATTCCTGTGTCTATCGTATATGATCGAGATCCAAGATTAAATTCAAGATTTTGGAAGAGTTTTCAAGAATGTTTAGGAACAAGATTGAATATGAGTACAAATTATCACCCACAGACGGATGGCCAAAGTGAAAGAATAATCCAGACAATAGAAGACATGTTACATGTTTGTGCTATTGATTTCAAAGGAAGTTGGGGCGAGCATTTACCTGTGGTAGAATTTACTTGCAACAACAGTTATCACGTTAGTATCGGGATGTCACCCTAAGAAGCCCTTTATGGACACAAATATAGATCTCCAGTGTATTAAGATGGAGCAGTAAAGTGCAAAATACTTGAACACTGAATTAGTACCGCAGACAAAGGAAGTTGTTGAAGTTATCCAGAAGAGATTGATAGCCGTACCAGATCGTCTAAGGGAAATAAACAGATCAATCAAGGAAGATATGGAATTCGAAGAAGGGAATTTGGTATTGTTAAAAGTATCACCATGGAAGGGATTAACGAGGTTTGGAAAGAAAGGAAAACCGAGCCCAAGATAGGTCGGACCTTTTGAAATTTTAAAGTACGTTGGCAAAATAGCTTTCGAGTTAGCGTTACCTCCGCACATGGAGCACATTCATAATATTTTTCATGTATCGATGATTAGGAAATATAATACAGACTCCAAGCATGCAATAGAATAGGAGCCAATAGAGCTTCAACCAGATTTGTCATATGTAAAGAGTCCAATAGAGATTCTAGAGGAAATAGAGAAAGTATTGAAGAATAAAGTAATAAAATTAGTAAGAGTATTGTGGAAAACCCATAGGTTGAAGAGTCAACCTAGGAGTTAGAAAGTGATATAAGAGAAAAGTACCCTCATTTATTTTCTTAGGAGATTCTGAGGACAGAATCCTTTTAAGGGGGGAAGGTGTAATATCCGGGATATATCGTGTAATTATTTTTGCTAATAAATAATTATTATATGTGTTCAGTATCTATTTTGTGAATTATTTGTTAACTGTTAAAGGTGTTTGGATGTTTAAAAATAATATTAATTGAGTATTTCAATTTTTATATGATCCAAATAAAATATAGATAATTGTCATATCTTCCTAATTATTTTTATGTTGATTTATGAATTTATAGGAATCATATGAATTTTATAAAATCTTTTTCCGAGTATTTAAAACCTATTTTATAAAAACGGGAACCAACCGACGTCATCCGTTGTTACGTTTTTAGAACCCAAAACTCTTTCAAGAACTCCTTCCTAACCTAATTGCAATATTTCGAGCATTTTCCGTGTTTCGACTTTTTCAATCCGGCGTATGGTTTGTCCTGCGCGGGTCCCGGCGTAACATTTTCGATATATTATTCGTTTCGGTAAATCAATAAAACTCGTACTTTCGATAAACGGGAGCTTTTTATTAAACTATCACAATTATCACTTCGTAATACGTGTAACCAGGCGCTGAGACCAAGACCGTAGTACAAATTGTACTGATTTGGATAATTATCTCGAAAACCGGTACCATCTGGATCAGTTTTTATAAATAAATGTACCGTTTTATATACGGAATGATCCAACGGGATACTAATTTTCCGTAATTATAAATAGCCTCTACCATATTTTATTTTGTACTGGAAATCATTTGCAAACAGTATTTACAGAATTTTTACAGAGAAAATGCTATAATTCTATTTTGTTCTTCGTAATCAAACACAAATTCGAAGGCGTTATCGATATCCGATTTTGGCGTACATATACTCAAAACGAAGCTACTGAAATCTAGAATCCAAATCTTCCATCAATTTCAACCCAGAAACATCAAGTGATTTTCTATTTAATTAATTTTATTCGAATTTCTTGATATTTAAAATATGAATTTTTGTTCGAGAGATTGTTTGTATGATTTGATGATTGTATGTTGTAGAGCTCGTCTTCCTGAAGATTTTGGTATATTATATGTGTGATTTGGAGTCCAGTAACGTGTTCGATTTGGGGTTTGATTTTCGAAATTGTAAAATTAGGGTTTTAATATCTTGAATGTTCTTGATTCGATTTGGGTATTTCATTTTGATTGATTCTGGGTAGATTTTAAGGTTACCAGGTTGTTGGGCTTGTCAAGGGGAGTCATTTTCTGTAATTGAATGTATTGATGGAAGTAAAATTTGTCCAGCCGAAGAAGCTTCGAGCTTCGCTGGAGTTAATGGCCGTTTGTCCGCAGAACGAAGTCTGGGGGTTAGGGGTAGACGACAGGTTTCTTTCTGAGTTGCTGCAGGGAAGGGAAATTGACTGGAGTAAAGAATAGTATCCAACAATTCGGTTTTGGCCACGAATTTCGCTGGCCGGGAATTTCTTGTTCGCCGGAATCTGGGAACACTCGGCGGTGTTCTTCGTTGGCCTGACCCGTTTCCTGACCCATCAACCCGGATTTCTTACCCGGTTTAACCCGGTTTTGATCCAAAATTTTGCAAAAATCAAGTTTTAACTCCTGTTTTTACAGTTTAGCCACCCAAGGTTTCGCAGCTTTGCAGAAATTGGATTTCTGTTTTAAAAACTTTTAAAAATCAGATTTCTTTTATAAATTCATTTCCAAAATTTGTTTTTAATTTCTAAAAATTCTAGAAATTATTATTTTTAATTCCAAAAATTATTTTTAACTCAAAAATAAATCTGAATTAATTAGTTAATTAAATTCAGGTAATTTTTAACTGATTAATAGGTCAATTAATTCGAAAATTAATTGATTAATTGATTTAATTAATTATTAATTGATTTTTAATTAATTATTTAATTAGATTTAATTATTTAAAAATGATTGAAAAATTCTGAAAAATAGTTTCGAGCTTTAAAATATTATTCTAAATTATTTCCAAGGCTCGATAATTATTATAAAATTATTTCGAAGCCGGAATTGGCCAACCGAACCCTGTTTATTACTCCGAAATTGATCCGACGACCCGTTTTAATTCCGAAAAATGTTTCAAAAATCATTTTTAATACCCGAAAGCTTGTTTATGACCCGAGACTTCTTTATAAACGATATACCATTGATTATTTGATGTGTTATGTGTTATATGTGACTTGTTGGTTGACTGTCGGTCTATATATTCTGTGATTACTTGTTTATAGTCAAACTTTCGATCCGTTAATTGGATTTGGGTGAAATGAAGGGTAGATAGAAATGTATGTCAAATAGAATCGTATGAGTTAAATATTGATGGATATTTATAATGCCTAGAAGAGTAAGCAAGGCGTAAGAAAGGGAAGCAGGTGATCAGAAATAGAATTGACATGTAGAAAATACAGCAAGTGATCAGAGATTAGAAGCGAGGCATAGCAGAAACAGATTAATGGTGGTTGAATAGAGTCGTAGACAAGTATAAGTGAAGTTGGAATCGATTATGATAAGGCAAGTACTTCTAAACCTTTCTCGAGATTTATTGAGAATATTTCTAAATTCTCTTGTGACCTATTGTTAATATTCAAAATAGCTCTGTTTTATATTGGAAATACTTTGATTCCTCCAGCCTTGAACCTGAGCCACATCATTTGATCTTTGAACCGTAAGCCTTATTCGTTGTGAACCATTTCTTGTGGATTTACCAGATATTAAACCACACAAATACGATACTACTCCACAAATATATATCCATCATATACCAAACACTGGAACAAATATTGTTTATATATACAGAAACTTTTATACTTAACCATACCTTGTGATATCAAAGCACTAAAATTTTATAAAAACATTATTCATCTAATACCCGATTATCCTACCGGCTGGAGGCCACTTCTTTTATGTACTTTGATATACCCTTTCGGTAACCATGAATTTTTATTATGCTCTTATACAAATGTTTTATTGTTATTGATTATGATCCGATTTATTGAACTCTCTTGTTTATCTCATTGAAATGCTTTAGAATTGGATAGTTTTCTTTGTATGGACCAGATTCGTGGTTAGACCATAGTCAAGTTAGGTCAATGTGTGCCTTGGATCCAGTAGTTAGAGCAGTGCTGTGTGCTTTGCTCGGGGTTAGTGCGTGACTGATCAGCAGCCTAACCTTCGTTTTAAAAACTTAAAATGAATATCCAATTCTATTGGTTGTTTAACAAGAAACTTGATTCCTTTGAATCACCTCATTTATTATTGTTTAACCTCAGATATTGATAATATGACTTGCTTAGCTAGTTAGCTCACTCTTGCGAATCTTTTTATGTATTCTATAGTTAAGAAGGATACGGTTGATAGCGAGGTTTCCCAGTTCAATGTTCGAGCTAGGATTCCAGATTATGATTGAGGTTTCCCAGTTCAATGTTCGAGCTAGGATTCCAGATTATGATTGATCGAGCTAGCAGGAGCTTATTACAGTAGTGAGGTAGTAAGGTTGTAAGAATAATTTCATATCAGTTGTTAATTAAATTAGTTGGGATTTGGTGCGTTGTAATAAAAGTTAAAGTTGTGGCTTGTTTTCATACTTTAACCTGTTGCGATCCGTGATTATGTAAAGTAGGGTCAATACAAATAATATTTTATATATAGGTTTATATATTGAATATGTGTTGTGGACCCCAAACTTCTGACCCGGGTTTGGAGGGCGCCACATTTTAGGTTCGACCGGGAGAGAGAGGGGAAGGAGAGGAGAGAGTGAAGTGAGGTGTTGGTGAAGAAAATAAGGTGAGTAGAGTGTATATATTTGTTTTTATCCCATTAAAATGGTAGTGTAGGTTGAACTTACGAATTTGTCCTTCATCCACTAATAGCCAACTTTTGCATGCAAGATTTTATTGGTCTTTTGCTTGGTTAAATGGATTTAGTGGGGAGTGAAAGGACAATCCTATCCTTGACCCCTATTTGAGTGGAAATTGCATGCAAGGGTATGCTTGTAATTCGATAACTAATAAAAGTAAAATTTGAAAGAATGATTTTTAGAAATTAAAATACAAATCCATAAATCACCAACTAAATACCAAAAATACTATGAGATTTTAGAAATTTAATAAAATTGTTTTCAAAAATTCTGAACAAAATTTTATATTAAAATAATTTTTTCTAATATTATTATATTAACAAATAAATCATGAAAATTATACTTAACGCATTATAAATCACACAAATAATTGCAAGTAAATTGATTATATCCCACAATACTAAAACGAAAATTTATCGCCTAATCGCAACTATTCAAATATTACTAAATCGCGAAAATTCTCTATTATTTACTAATCGCGTAGCAAAAATCTTACTCGCGTACGAAATTTACACGCTTAAAATATTTCAGCAACACTCGCAATTCCATACGACAAAATTATACACAATATATAACGAATTCGCATAGTCGGCCTTATAACACAGAATATTTAGAAATGTACATATCGCATTTATAAAACATCTCAAATATTTACTGGTTGTAACACCTATAACTTAATAGCATAGTAAACTGATGTATATATATTTATAGTATTTGCATCAATGCTCTTTGTTCTTAAATCGTTGATACCAAAAGTTTTATTCGTTATACATTCCGTGTTAGGACATTATTTTTTATTATACTTTCTTAAAGTTTTAATGATGTTTAGGTGTTGCCACGTGGTAGTTTTTCACATTTTTGTTTTTTTACCTTTAATCAGTATATCTGATCTTTGGATTTTTGGAAGGGAGATACGATCATTTAGATTTTGTAAGAAAAACATTTGGTGAATTAATTGAATTAATTACATCATCTTGTCCTCCTGGAAGCTCTGGTCAAATCATTAGCTGATATGATGTCTCACAATTTATCAATGTGAAACCTGAAATAATTCTAAACATCTGCGATCTCATATGCTTCAATGTTTCACATCATCCATTTAGAATCAAGTAATCGCGTGGCTGGTTGTGTTTTTATGCGGTTTTAAATCTTTTTAGCAGTAAATGCCAATAAGAAATATTTTAACAATTTTCCATTATTTGACATGTGTTGGTTAGGATTGGAGAGGACACTGGTATGTACTGGTAATTTGATGTAATGTTGCTACTTACACTATTGTTTAAGCACAATTATAAAAATTTTAAATTTAATTGTTGCATTTACTTAATCTAGTGTAATGTATGCTTATCTAGAGTGGTACATTATAAAATCTACTATTGCATATTTTAAAAAATTGATGTTACAATAGAGGAGTTAGTATGTAGGCTACGTGGGTCCCACAACAAAATATGGGGCCCACTTTTACAAATAAACCCAACCTAATGTAACATTGACAAGATATTACAATTGGTTGTTATAGTGTTACAATAGGATCCGATTGTAATACTTTTCCTTCTGTTATAATAGAGAGCCAAAGTGTTAGAGTAAGGAGCCTGATGTAATGCTCACAAGTGTAGCGCCCCTTGGTGTTACAATAGCTCTATTGTAATACTTTTCTGGCCTATTGTAACATCAGACTGGCATTACATCAGCCCACTTATGGAATAGTATGATTTTTTTCATTGGTCTTGGAATAAGTTTCCACACTTTATTTCTCTCAAATTCATTCAATTCTTTCTGTATTTCTTAAATCCAATCAGCATCTTTAAGTTCATCTTCTACTTTCTTTGGTTCCTCCTTAGAAAGAAATATATGATATAGACATTCATGCTCAGTTGCACTTCTAGTTTGAATTACAGCATCAGGATCTCCAATTATAAGATCAGTTGCGTGACCTTTTGTCCATTTCATAGCCTTTGGAAGATTAGTTCTATTTCCTGATGCTCCCTGTGAATATGATGCATCATATTCATGTGAACTCCCCCTGTATCAGTGTTGTCAGTTCCTCATTGAGAAGAACTTCCATTAGTGGACCATTAGTTCACTTTTCACAAAATTGACCTTGATGCTCAGTTGAATGATCTCCTCCTGATCAGCTATCAATAGTTGTACTAGAAGAGTTTCCGGTTGATCCAGTGTTTCCTGATTCATCAGTATCATCATAATTTGTTTCATTAGAGTTGTGACTATCTTGATATTACTCCCCATCAACATATGCATCTCCGATAATTAACTCTAGATCAGGATCGGTATCACCATCAGGATTTGACTCATAGTCAGTATTTAACTTATTATCAGGATTTGACTCATCATCAGGATTTGATAAGTCATCAGGATTTCGATCTTTTCCTGACTTGAGCTTTTTGTGGGAAATTACAAGTTTTTCATAAGTGTCTTCTTCAGTTCCAGAATTCTTCTTATCATCAAAAGAAACATGAATTGACTCAACAATTATTTTAGTTCTCAAATTGAAAACTTTATAGGCTTTTGATGCAAGATATCCAACAAAAATACCCTCATCAGCTTTTCTGTCAAATTTTCCAAGCATTTCAGGATGTGTTCTAAGAACAAAACACTTGCATCCAAAGATATGGAGATGTTTTAAGCTTGGCTTCTTTTTCTTGATCATTTGATAAGGAGTTTATCCATATATGTTGATTAAGGTCAGATTCAGTGTGTAGCAGGTACTGTTGACAGCTTCAGGCCAAAGTATATTGGTAGATTAGCTTTCACAAGCATTGTCCTTCCAGCTTCAATCAGTGTTCTATTCTTCCTTTCCACAAATCCATTTTGTGGAGGTGTTCCAGGAAATGAAAATTGTTGAGTAATTCCCTTGTATCTGTATAACTCATCTATCTTGCTATTTTTGAACTCGGTCCCATTGTCACTTCTCAGAATTTGCAGTTTGTACTTTGAACCATTTTCAATCAGTCTCAAATGATCCAAAAGAACATTTGTGGTTTCATCCTTACTGTGCAAGAAAAGTACCCATGTAAATATAGTATATTCATCAACAACAACTAGAGTGTACCTTTTCTTGTTGATTGACATGACATTCACAGGGCCAAAGTGATCAAAATGTAGCAATTGATATGACTTATTGATGGATGATTCGGACTTGCTTTTGAATGAGATCCTTCTTTGTTTAGCTTGTTGACATGCATCACACAAACCATCAGGGGAGTAAACATGTTTGGTAGACCTCTTACCAAATCTCTTTTCACTAATTCATTAAGATTATTGAAGATGAGGTGAGAAAGCTTCTTGTACCAGTTCCAACTTTCATCTACTGATGTTTTGCTTATCAAACAGGTTTCAGGTCCATCAGTATTTGCATGAAGTTTGGATTCATAGATATTTCCATGAAACAACTTTCTTTGTGACCTTATGAACTACTTCACAGTGAGTATCATAAAACATAACATAATATCCTCTGTCAGTAATTTAACTGATGCTCAACAGATTGTGCTTCAGTCCTTCTACCAGAGCTATATTTAAGATGATGACATTTCCAATGATTATATTGCCATATACTAGTGTTTCTACTACATTTCCATCACCATAGGAAACCATTGGGCCAGCCTTCTCCTCATATTCTGACAACAGGGATTTATTTCCAATCATTTGTGCAGAACAACCACTATCCAGTACAAGCATATTCTTCTTATTTCCCTGCAATCAGAAATATGGTAATCAGTTAGTATTTTTAAGAACCCACACTTGTTGGGTCCTTTTTTACATCTTATATATTTTTGCAGCAGAAGACTTCCTGTCAGGATTTGACCCATCAGGAATTGCTCTGCCAGGATTTGTCCTGACAGTTTTAACTTTATAAGATGCATGAACATTCAATTTAGCAGTTGTATTTGAAATAGCAATTTTAATAAATTTGGTAAAAGATCATAATTATTCTAATACAAGCTATGATAATCTTTACATGTGTAAATAGAATGCCAAATGCTACCACGGAGAAAACAGGGGTTCTGTGGTTTGTAAGATACTGATCTACCACTAATATCAGACTCATGAATTTTAGTTGCTTTCTTTTTAATATTCCTGCAATCAATAGCAATATTATTAGTATTTCCACAGTTAAAATAAGCTTTTATAGGAGCATCAGGAATGTACTTATAATTGCTAGCTTTATTTATTTCTATTTTCCAATTCAACCTCTTTTTGTACTAGATTTGTGAGTCCTAGCAGTCACTTCACAAATTTTCTTTCCTACTTGATTTTTTGAGAGAAGACCTATATTTTTATTTTTCTTTCCCTTGACTATAAACTCAACTTTCTTCTTATCAGGAACTCTATACGTAGAACCTACTTCATATACTGACTTGACCCCATTTACATCAGTACTGACAAATTTAACATGTGTAGTGTTGGTTATAGTATTATTAATATTTTTATCAGTGAATTTATTATATCCCAAACACTCTTTCCAGTTTTTTTCATTAACGAAGTTATGAACCTTTCTATTTGAACCATATTTCCTTTTCTTTGTGGTTTTGCAAACCTCATCCTTCTAAAGCCTTACACCAGCATGGCAGCCATTTGAACAACTTGAGGATCATCTAATTTAATCTCGGAATCCTAATCAGTATTTGTGTCAGGATCTGATGATTCATCAGTATTTGACTCTTTCACAATATTCCTCCTTCTAGACCTTTCACTCATTCTTTCTTTGCCTTTGTGAGTCCCAACATTGAGAGCCACAACTTTCATCTTCTGAACCTTCATATTTTTTCTATGTTGAATCTCCAAGTCATGGGTTTTTAGCATTCCATAAACTTCATCCAGGGTTAGTAAATCAAGATAATAATGATGCATGATTATAGATGCTTGAGTATCCCAATCTTCAGGCAGAGCTCTCAGAAACTTGGTGTTTGAATCTTTCATTTTATACTCCTTTCCAACCAATGATATATAATTTAGCATTATCAGACATCTATCATATATGTCAGTAATTGACTGATCAGCCTTGGCATTAAACTGTTCATACTCTTGAACAAGAACAATTCTTCTATTCATCTTTATTGCCATTGTACCTTGGTATTGTGTCTTCAAGGCATCCGATATCTCTTTTGCAGCCTTACAAGCAATTACCATATTGGACATTACATTATCCAAACTGTTGTGGAGTATATTCTTGATCTTTGCATCCTTGAGCATTGATACTTTCTCATTATATGACCATTCGGATTTTTCTTTCTAGATATAGTGTTCGAGAACAGTTGATATCGTGGACACAACCTTCTCAGGAAAAGGAGGTCCTTTATTGATAATGTCAACATATGCAACAATAATAGCTTCAAGGAACATCAATGTCTTTACTCTCCAAGTAGGATAATCATCTTTCTTCAGGGTATGAATTTTCATACTTTCATACTTGCTTCCGGATATCTTTGATCTTTTCAAATTTATAGTTAATTTGACTGATTTGATACCACTTGTTGCCCAATAAGGTTCATTGTTTAAGGGGTTGGGTACAATTAACTAACAAATTGATTTATCATAGAAGTAAAGTAATAATAATAATGAACAGATGAATCAAATACCAGTTTATATTGATCTTTAATAAACTGTTACAAAATTCTCTCAAGAACAATATTCTTAAGAGCTGTTAGGTTATGAATAATACTCGAGTTAAGCACACCACAAAGTGATAACCTATTTTGTGTTTATATATCACACAGCTACACAGTCAATCTCTATCAATTACAAGATATGTTACAGTATAAATTATCTAGTTTTTATACATATCTAAATCAACAATTATGATCCTATAAATCGGCAGATTCTGATTTATCTTGTAGCCGTGACCTATCCACTCATATCCTGACAGTCCTTATATCCTGATGCATATCCTGACTACATCAGATCCTGATGCTTGACAATTCCTGACTGTTAGACAGATCCTGACTGGCTTCACAACCTGACGACTCTGTCAGATCCTGACTCCATAGAAGATCTTGATTTCTGACATAGATGATTTCTAACAATTCTATAACAAGTCGTGCTTATAGAGTTCATCATCTATCTTAAGATGTTATTTAAGAATCTATTAATATTTCATTTCAAGAAACTAATGTCAAGGGAAGAGGAAGAAGTTGCAGGTACGGGTACTGACAACGAGCTGGCAGTGAAGAATTCTGACTCACAAAAGCTAACAAGTCTAAAAATGCAACTCCATATGCTGATAAAGACGCTGGAACTTCTTCACCTATTGATGAAACTTTGGAAAAGTTATCTATAATTACTTTGGAAGGCCCAAGAGGAAATAGGGCTAGTGGAAAGCTTCAAATATGTTGGATGGTGAATATCTTTCACCACTTTCAAAGAGAACTCGAACAAATGAGGAAGTCATAGCTCAATATTCTCTACCAAAGTCATCTAAGACATTGAAGAATCATCCTCCTGAATTGATTATTGGTGATATAAGAAGGAATCAAGACAAGAAAAGGAGAAGCAAACATTTGTGCTTTTTCAGCTTTTCTAGCTAAGGAGGAACCAAAGAATATCAATGAAGCTCTTAAAGATGGAAATTGGATCATGGAAATGCAAGAAGAACTCAATCAATTTGAAAGATGTGATGTTTAGGAACTTGTAGAGCCACCTTAAGATGCTTCTATCATTGGTACTCAATGAGTATTCAAGAACAAAGATGATGAATTTGGCAATGTTACTAGAAACAAGGCAAGACTTATGACACAAGGATACAATCAACAAGAAGGAGTTGATTTTGATCAAACCTATACTCCTGTTGCATGACTAGAATCTATCAGAATGTTACTTTTATTTGCATGCTACAATAAAATCAAGCTACACCAAATGGATATAAAGAGTGCTTTCTTAAATGGATTTCTTAATGAAGAAGTTTATGTCAAGCAACCTCCTGGATTTGAAAATGAGAAATATCCAAATTATGTGTACAAATTGAAGAAAGCTTTATATGGATTAAAGCAAGCACCTCGATCTTGGTATAAAAGATTAAGTGAATTCTTGATCAAGAATGGTTTCATTCGAGGTACTATTGATCCAACTTTATTTACTATGTTTAAAGGTAAAGATATCTTAGTTATGCAAATATATGTTGACGATATTATATTTAGTGCTACTAATGATTCTTTATGTGAGTGGTTTTCTAAGTGTATGCATAATGAATTTTACATGAGCATGATGTGAGAGCTCAATTATTTCTTGGACTTACAAATCAAGAAAACTCCTAAAGGAATTTATATACATTAGTTAAAGTACATAAGGAACTTACTCAAAATATTTGGTTATGATAATAGCAAATCGAAATCAACATCGATGAGTATTGTCGGCAAGCTGACAACCGATGAACAAGGTAAAGATGTTGATATTCGGACTTATAGAGGTATGATTGGAAGTTTATTATATTTTACAGCCTCTAGACATGATATTATGTATAGTATTTTTATTTGTGCAAGATTTCAAGCTAAACCTAAAGAGTCTCATTTGAATGCTATTAAGAGAATTTTCAAATATTTAAGTGGAACTATTACCTTTGGTTTATTCTATCCTGTCACAAATGCATTTGATCTTGTTGGGTATAGTGATGCATAATATGCAGGTTTTCAAACTGATAGAAAAAGTACAAGTGGTGTTTGTGCTTAGTTAGGACAAAGTTTGGTTTCTTGGCTAAGCAAAAAGCAGACATCCGTTGCATTATCTACAGCTGAAGGAGAATACTTAGCAGCTGGTAGTTGTTTCTCATAAATGCTTTGGATGAGACAACAACTCAAAGATTTTGGAATTTCTTGTGGTCAAACTCATATTTATTATAACAACACAAGTACTATCAATATTTTTGAGAATCCAGTGAATCCTTCAAAAACCAAGCATATTGATGTGAGGTATCATTTCTTGAGAGGCAATGTTGCAAAGGGAAATTCAAGATAATTTTTGTTGCTATTGATGCTCAAATTGCTGATATTTTCACAAAACCTCTAGCTGGAGAATGTTTTAGCATGTTAAGAAGAGAATTGGGAATGTGCCATGTTCAGTGAGTGTTAGGGCTAAACACGCGCTAATATTCACGCAAGTATACGCGATCGCAAGTAATATAAAATTGTTTCTAGTTCATTCCCACAGAGACTGATTTGGTTAACTATGTGATTTATGCACTTATACACCGATGATATGGTTATTATCCAATGCTAAGACGATAACAAATTGAGGTTGATTATAACTACGAATTAAACTAACAGTTATAACTAAGAGAATAAAAGAGAGTTGAATATTATATGAGACAAATATGGGATTCTAACTTCATTAAATACTTCATTCAATAGCCTTATTGCTCTTAACCTGAGTATGCAATGGTGATGACACTAATCAGATAACACGAAACTGCAAAATGCCAACTTTCGTTGCATGAATAACATACTACCAGACATCCACGAAAGAGATAAAAGCTGAATAGACACCAATTATATTGAGACCCTATATATCTATAGAATTTGACAACATAATGGCTTAAAGCACAAGTTATCTATCATGATTACACAGGGCAAGTAAGATGGTTAAAATTACCTACGAATCATGCGTAATAATAACACATGAACCTATGCTAGTATGGCAAGTTCTAAATCCTTAACTTCACTGTCGCTTCATTAAAGATTAACACGTTATCTTATAAGTTCGCGACGCTCATAAGACGAATAAGCATAACCAATACTAGGTTATCATACATTCACCACACACTAAGGTATCGAAACAAATTAACTAAAGAAATCCATAAGTAAATCCGCTAAAACCCACGATAACGATTAGCCCATAATCAGATTTATCATTAACGTGGGTTCCGATGAAAGCATGGTATAATAAACGTAGTCTTTATACAGATTAAATAATAAAACCAAGAACGAAACAGGAGTAAGTTTCACGAATAAGAAAACTAGCATCCAAGTTACAACTTAAAACAAACATTCATAAGAAAAAACAAGATCTTCTTCATCTTCGTTGAATCGTGTTAAAACGGTCTTCTTACGCCTCTCCTTGTGCTCTGGAACGTCCCTCTTCTTGAAAAACGTCCTTTATTTAAGTATATATAGCAGCCCATGCAAGTAGAAGTCCTCCAATTAGAATTTGAGTAGAATCAGGATTTCTGCATCCCGACCCGGCGCGGCCGCGCGCTTCATCGGCGCGGGCGCGCTGGCTTTCTGTTGTTTGGGCGTGGCCGTGCGCTAGACCAGCGCGGGCGCGCCGTGCTTCTGGAAAAACTTCTTCTTTTCTTTAATTCTTGCTGCAATTGAGTTGGCTTCCCGAGCTTTATTCCTTGGACATCATCCTAACACCATATTAGCACCAAAAAAATGATAATTCACCTGATTCCTGGATTAATGCCTGAAATGCAAAAACACTAGAAAATACATTAAAACACCAATAACTTGAGTACAAATGCATCAATTCAAAGTTTACTAGAGCAGTATAAAGTGTCATAAATGCCACTCAACATACCCCAAACTTGAATCGATGCTTGTCCTCAAGTATAAATAGACTCAAATAACAAGAAACAAAAATGCATGAATGCAACTGAATGAATGCAACAATCCCTTTTGCACTTCTTCTTCTTCAGCCTCAATTTCAGAATCTAGAGCCTTAACTTTTTCAGGATTCGCAACTTTACCAGACCTCAATGTGATTGCTTTAACATGCTCCTTAGCTTCCTTCTTGCCTGGCACTTGAGTATCGCTCGGAAGCGTTCCAGGTTGATGATTCGGTAATGTATTAGCAATTTACCCAATCTGATTCTCCAAGGTCTTGATAGAAACAGCTTGGCTCTTGCACATGAGCCTCAACTCCTCCAATTCAGATTTTTCATTTGCTTGAGGTAACTGCTTATGTTGAAGTTGTTTTCTTGGTGCATATTGTTGTTGTTGAAAATCAGGAGGGTTATACTGCCTTGCTGTGTATGGTTGATAAGGCTGTTGTACCGCATTCTGATTGTTGCTCCAGCTGAAGTTAGGATGATTGCGGTTATTTGGATGATAAGTGGCTGGAGCTTGTTGCTGTGATCTCTGAAAGTTGCTCACAAATTGAACCGATTCTCTAGAAATAGCACACTGCTTAGTTTCATGTGCTTTCGCACAAAGCTCACAAACACTAGTGATTTGATTAACTCCATAATTAGCCAAAGAATCCACTTTCATCGTCAAAGCCTTAAATTGAGCAACTATAGCAGTAGTTGTATCGACCTCCAAAATTCCTGCAACCTTGCCTTACAACATTCTTTGTGTAGAATTCTGGTATTCATTAGCTGCCATTAGCTCAATCAACTCATAAGCTTCATCGTAGCTTTTAGCCCATAGGGGTCCACCAGATGCTGCACCGAGCATAGGTCTAGATTGTGCGCCTAAACCATTGTAGAAACAGTTGATAATCATCCAATCAGGCATGCCATGGTGTGGGCACTTTCTTAGCATTTCCTTATATCGATCCCAAGCCTCACACCGAGTTTCACCAGTTTGCTGAGCAAACTGAGTAAGAGCATTCCTGATTGCAGCAGTCTTCGCCATATGAAAGAATTTAGTGAGAAACTTTTGAGCAAGATCCTCCCATCTGGTGATAGACCCTGGTGGTAGAGAATGTAACAAGCACTTCGCTTTATCCCTCAAAGAGAATGGGAATAGTCCCAGCTTGATAGCATCTTCAGACAAATCGTTGAACTTGAACGTTTCGCAGATTTCGATGAAATCCCTGATTTGCATGTTGGGGTCTTCGGTAGGAGAACCCCCAATCTAAACTGAGTTATGTATCATCTGAATCGTGCTTGACTTTATCTCAAAAGTGTTAGCCGTGATGGCTTGCCTGATGATGCTAGACTGAATATCATTGATCTCAGGCTTAGAATAGTCCATCAAAGCCTTAGTATTATCTGCTTGATCTCCCATCTCTAACAAAGATGGTTCTTCGATCTTCTCTTCTTCTACTACTTTCTCTTCATCCTCAAAATCTTCCCTTCGCTCCTCTACAACTTCTTCCTCGTCTATATCCAGAATTCTCCTACGAGCTCGCGAACGCGTATGCATACATGATCGCTAGAGTACTTGAAACACGATAAGCAAAAGAGTAGGTAAGTAACAATGTCCGAGTCAATGAACTTTAACGATCACTGATGACAAACACATAAACTAAAAGTTAACACTGTAGTCCCCGGAAACGGCGCCAAAAACTTGTTAGGTCTAAACATGCGCTAATATTCATGCAAGTATACGCGATTGCAAGTAATATAGAATTATTTCTAGTTTGTTCCCATAGAGACTAATTTGGTTAACAATGTGATTTATGCATTTACGCACCGATATGTTTATTATCCAATGCTAAGATGATAACAAATTGAGGTTGATTATAACTACGAATTAAACTAACAATTATAACTAAGAGAGTAAAAGAGACACTAATCAGATAACATGAAACTGCTAAACGCCAACTTTAGTTGCACGAATAACATACTACCAGACATCCACAAAAGAGATAGAAGCTGAATAGACACCAATTATATTGAGACCCTATATATGTCTATAGAATTTGATAACAAAATGGCTTAAAGCACAAGTTATCTATAATTATTACATAGGGCAAATAAGATGGTTAAAATTACCTACAAATCATGCGAAATGATAACACATTGAAAGTGTTTGTCCTAAACCCAAATGTATGATGAGTTAGGAAGAACTTTCTTGTATTCTTATTTGATTCCATTAATATTAATAAAAGACTTATTTTGGTTTTATTATGGACTTTATCTTAAGTGTTTTGAATAAGATGTTCCATAGTTTAAAGTAAAGCTTCTAGAATTATTATGAGATTGTAATAGTGAGATCTAGAATCTGTTCTCATAGGCATTTGTGTGGTGACACTATAGCCAGTATGTAGGTGCTTATTAGGGAATAAGTTCACTGAACATGACTTGATAAGTTGGACAACTAATGGAGATTACTCACTTGTCAATAGTTATTCACTGAATGATAGTTGTACAAGTGTCCTTAGACTTGAGATCGTTAAAGTTATCTTGTATACAATGAACTGTGCTTTGGTTTAGTCCTTAGTCTCAAGGACATCCATTAGGTCTATTTTGGGCATAGGGATTTGTGTATGGAGATAGTTAACGTCAATAGAGGATCTACCCCTTCCAGTATAGGAAGAGAATATCATATGTTATTCTTAGTATGCGAGTTCTGGAATCTCTGGCCAGAGTGTATGAAATTAAAAAGGAGTTTCTAATTTGCATTAATATGAACTTTGCATTATGAATAAGATATCATATGATTAAATTTGATAGGCCTGATACGAGATCCATGCCTTGTATTTAATCAGGATATTGTAAGGGTAGAAGGAATTGATTGTACGGTAACTAGTCATTGACAGGTTCTTGGTATTCTAAGCAGTGAATTCATATTATCTGAATAGTCACGATATGTTGAGAAGCATCACTCACGATGTAGAATAAATATAATTAATCAGTTAATTATATTTAATGAATTTTAGAATTCATATAAATAATAAATAGAAGGTTTATTATTATTTATTTCTACTACCGGCTTAATATTGAACCTACAGGGTCACACCATAAAAAGATTAATTTATTGATGAAGGTATTTTGAGAGAGCAAGTTGTTTTCTAAAGAGTTTAGAAAAAATAATAATGATTAAAATAGTTTTAAATCTTATTTAAACATTTTATAAGATAAAGTGTGGGATTTATATAATAATATATATTGATATATAAATTATATGAAAACCTAATGAGCCCTATATAAAGAATGAGATGAGAAGAGTTTTGGTATGCACTTGTGTTTTTGTGAAAACTTAGTTGCCACCCTCTCCTTCTTCTTCATCTCTCTTTCTCTCTCAAAAGAAAAGGGCACCACTTTATAAAGCTTCATCTTTATAAAAGCTTCATCGAAGGATTATTCTTGGTGGATACCAGTAGAGTGCTTCACACTTTGAGGAAACTGCTAGCATACATTGTTATAAAGCTTCGATTTTCAAGGTATGATTATGATTCCTCCGCTCCCTTGATTTTATATGTTTTTCTATATATGTGATACATGGTTTTACGGAATAATTGTTATATCATGCTTCCGCTCGTTCGTAAATTCCTTCATGGCATCAAAGCCAGATTCTACATATAGAGATTCACAAAAAAAATTCAGATTTTTTTATGCATGTATGGATTTATTATGATTTTTGCAAGTTTATTTAGATTTAATTTTGAATTAATTCGAAATATTTTTGCATTGGATTTTGGCCACTGATCTAGGTTCTACAAGTGTTGTAGATTATCTAGGTATTGTTATTCATAATTTTGTGATATGTAGATTATTTGTTATGAATTTTTTTTTAAAATTATTTTAATTAAAATTCATAAGATAATTATGCATGTGAATAAATATGAATTTAATATTTGCTTCCATCCATTGGCTGACCTTGTAATTGTAATGCTGATAATAATAGTTATTATTAATACTACAATAAATTAATTCGTCAGTTTTTGTTTTGGGACATAAATGCAATAACAGTTACAAAAGGGGGCCAATAATAATTATAATAATAGTTATTATTAATACTATAATAAATGAATTCGGCAGTTTTTTATTTTGGGTAATAAAGGCAACAACAGTTTCAAATATTTTTAAATAATAGTTTTGAACTGTTTATACTCCTGGAAGTGTTTTAAAGCTTGTTTAAATTGTTTTAATTGCTTTTAAATACTATGATAAATCCATACAACAATATATATCAATGTGTGACATGATATTACTTGCATGCTTACTTGTGTATTTATTTATTTTTATATATGAGATATGTGCCTATATTTACCATGCGATGATAGATTTAGGTGAACTTAAATCAAAATAAGGTGTACTCTAGAAAATCTAGAATAGGAATCGTTTCTTGCCTTAACAATAATATTATGAATACAATCATGAGATTCTTGTGTTTGTGAAACACGTAATTAAATATGAATTTTTAATATTGATAGAAAGGATGATTCTGTCAAAAGCGAATTTCGATCTGTAAGAAAGGGGTATTAAGTGACGCCTCTTGACAATGCTCCCCCCGATCTGGGAATCATCCAATTAGCGATTATTGATTTGAAATATTTAATTTAAAAGGAACAATCTCTTTATAATATGATTATGATTGTAACATAATGTAATAACCCCAATTTTTGGGAAATTTTTTTTTTGAAACCCTTATGAATAGTGTTTTTGCTGATTGAGAAAATTTTTCATGCCACACTATGTAGGGGTTCTGATATGGATATTCTGAGGTTTTATTAGTACTCTATATGGTATATAAGTGTATGCAAAGATCGTCAGAATCCAATTCCGAACACTTTGATTTTTCCCGGAAATACACTAGATACGGAGAAAATTGAGTATAAGGTAACAGGATAAAAAGGATTTAAATTAAAGGATTATAATAGAGGATCATAAAAAGGAATATAATGGATTGAGAAAGGTTAAGGGGACCTAAGTAATAAGATCCCGGGTATGATCCCTCAAACGATAAACGAAAACGAAAGTTATGCGAACCGTATAACAGATCAGCGGTCATTAGGCAAACAATTAGAAGCTAATCAAAGAGATTAGAAGGGATGATGACATAGCAATGTGACATAAGCATGACATAAGGGGAAGGAGATGTGGTTGATTTAAAACCACACAAAGTCAAGGCTAGAAAAGTAATTAACCAAAAACAAGACAAAAAGCAACCAACCAAGCCAAAACATTTCATTTTCATCAAAAAACACAAAACCCCCATTTTCTTCTTCAAGCTCTCGGCCTCTTTTCTTAAAAAATGAAAGTCCAAGCTCCTCCACTTACTATTTAGCAAGGTAATTATCCTAGCTTCTCCTAGTTAAGTTACATACTTCCTATAAGTTTAAGCTTCTAATTCCAAGCCAATCTTTTTCTATAAATCAAGAAAGAAGATGGTGAATAGTACTTTCTTGAAATTAATTTTTGTGTTCTTGATTTCTTTGAAAGAACAAGCTTGTAGGAGGTTAGATTAAGGCTTCCATGGGCATTCCAAGGATCTTTCATGGATTAAAAGCTTCAAGGAAGGTATAACTCTTCATGATCTTAGGTTTAAGTTTTGTTGTTTAGATTTCCTAATGTTTAGATGAAGGGTTAGGGTAATGGGTGTGTAATCATGTTAAAGCTTGTTATGAGTATTTTAGTTGGTGAGAGGCATGATTATTGTGTGTTTAGAGATTGGTTGATTTTGTGATATTTTTGGAGTTGGAAATCTTGGTTAATTAGTCAATGAACTTAAGTAAAACTCTTAGTTCATAATTGAGAAATAAGTATGAATTGGTAACATTGATTTGATGGGGCTGTTGGAGTGTGTTTTGGATGGATGTTGGTTGTATGATTGATTTGGGGTTGAATTGTGGTTGGTTTTGAATGGTTTAAATTTGGGAAATCACGTAAACATAGCCGTCGTAACGTCCGATTTTCTTTAGACTGTTTTTGTGCATAACATTAGGACCGAGAACCCCCTGCTAGATTATGACCATTGCCATGTCTAGATAGCTCGTGTTACAAGCTTCGTTTTGATATATGGTTCGTTCGATTCCGATGCACGGTTTAGGAGAAACGACCGTTTTAAGTAACGGCGTTTCGCGAACGAAACATTTCCCCTCGCCTTACTTTGAAACATAGGTTAAAGGCCAAAAAGGGTTAATTAATGTATGAAACATTTATGGTAAGTGTGTTAGGCAGTTGGTAAGACACTCGCGAAGGAATCGCCTTAAAACTCGTAAAGGTTAAATTATTAAAAAATGGTGGAGCCGAGGGTACTCGAGTGACTTAAGAGAATCAGTAAGCACAAAACGAGCGTTAGAGTCTGAGTTAGTTAAAGTATAGATTTACAAGTGACTTTGGTTTAATTCCAACTTACTTGTTGTTTATAGGTTACCAAACTCGTCCCGAGCCTTTTATCACCCCAAGTCGCTCAGGCAAGTTTTCTACCCGTTATACTGTTGTTGTGATGTATATATGTATTTGCATTATCTTGCGATAGATGCATATTGGTTAATTAGCAAATGTTGCAATATATTAAAGCATGCTGCTATGATATATATATATATATATATGCATGCCTATTTCGTATTCTTGCTATATATATCTGTTGATTCAGTTGATAATACCTATGCTAGAGGATAGCGGTAACTTGCATATACCCTTAGTATAGGGACCCAAAAGGTGGAAATATTTTCTAAACCGGGAGTCGAGGATCCCGAGTAGATTTTGTATATATGTATATATATACATATATATTTATATATATATATGGTTATAGTTTTCAAAACTATTAATCGAATAAGGTTTATTCGATAACTTTATTTTATTTAATGAATATTATTTATAATATTCATTCGAGGTATTATGACTCCGCTTACTAACTGAAATATATTCTTTATTTTATTAAAGAATAAGGTGTCGATAATCAAACTTATTTTTGATTATTCAAATAAAGATATTACTTTCGTATAAGTATATCTTTGATTATTTGCTATTCATTTCGAGTATAAGTTTTCCAACTTCTACCTCCATTATTCTTTATGGGAATATTATTTAAATAATAATATTCAGATATTTCTTTCATATCGGGACTGATTTATTTTAATAAATCAGTATTACTCCAAACACTCTTCAAAGTGTTTTCGAGTCTTCAAAATGATTTTTAAAAGTTAGAGCGGATCCCAAAACTCATTTTTTTATATTCAAGATCTTCCATTTTAAGGGGACTTGAATACTCGCTCAAAAATCTAAGGGATCCGGCTCTGTGGTGTATTTTATATTCGCAACAAGGTTGCAGTTTTGGTAAATGAATTGATTACTTACCCAACGTTCGGGAAGTAAGTCCATCTATCGAGTCGGCATAAGCAACATGGGCTCAGTGGGCGTCCATGATAGTGTAAGTGGCTCAGTGGGAGTCCATCAAATGCATAAGTGGCTGAGTGGCAGTCCAGCATAAGGTCCTATTGAGACCAGGGTGATGACCAGTGGGGAATTCGTCCATCTACTAGTAGAAAAGGTTACTTATTGGTATCTTTGCCTGATCAGCAAGATATCAGGTTTATGCCAAAATTCTTTCCTTTCCAAATTTATTGGATATTGCAATTCTGTTCATACTTTACATGACAAAGGTTTTCAGGAAATGTATATATATATATATAGGTGTATATATATGTCGGGACTTAATGAAGTATCTCGTAACTTCATTATTTATAATGATATTCAAAGATTGAATCTATTCAAATCTTGTCTTGTAGTCTCATCTATGTGATGAACTTTTGAAACTAATTATAACTTGAACGGTGGTAGTTCAAGTAGTATTTGGGAAAGATATAAGTATATTGGGGTATCTTGTAACTTCATCTTTTAAACTTATATCTAATTAATAATTGTCATATGAATGACAAAGATTTTCAGAAAAACGTTGAGACAAGGTTAGATATATGAGATCACCTTGCAACGATATTTTTTTATACAGTTATACACTGGGACTTTGTGTATATTATGCATGGAAGAGGACTTCCAATATTTTGAAAAGTATATATGTATATATATATACTGAATATTTTGCGACTTCATCGCATTAAGATATCAACTTGGTTCATTTCTTTTGACCTAGACTTTCATGAGTATTATGAGTAGGCTCATATATTGTTAATCATTATACATATTATTTTGGTGGGCTTGCTGCTCACCCTTGCTTTCTTCTTTCATCACACAATATCAGATAGATAAGATGAACAGGACCAAGCTCCCAATTCGCAAGCGGATAGGAAATGTTCCGCAGCTTTCTGGAAGCGTTGAGGCCGCTGTAGCTGAGGTAGAAATTACCAATAGGCTAAGTTTTCAACTAATAATGTACCAGACTTATGTATCTTTATCAATTGTAATAATGGCAAAGAAATGTAAATCTATTCAGAAACCTTTTTAAGGTGTATTGACATATAATTGTGGAATAAAACGACTTGTGATTATTTTTGGATATTCATCTCTGAGACTATAACTTGTGGTGTGTGTGTTTATTGTGGGGTCACGGTACAGAGTAGTTGATTGTGTATTAAGATTGGGTGTTATTAAGGGAAATGGAACTCGTGACAACCTGGATCCCCTACCCTGGATCTGGGGGTGTTACAGAAGTGGTATCAGAGCTAAGCGTTATAAACCTCAGAGATGATGTGACGTTAAGATAATAAGTTCACTAAGATGATAAGAACTCTTGCCAAGTTCATAGTCGGGCTACCTAACGTAGTACTGATAGTTAAAACCCTTATGGGAACCCTTATAAATATTGTGATAGAAGCGTAGTTCGTTATCGTATATGGTAGCGGGAATCCGAACCCTGAGGTTGAGGAGCAACAGCGCGATGATGTTTTATTACTAATTGGAGATCGGATTGTGGATCCGATAGAGCGTCCTAACGCATGACCGGATGATGTTGATATTGAGGATGTTGTCCTAAAAGGGATAGTTGCTGAGGAGGATCCCATGGAGGATCCTGACAAGAATGAATAAAGGACCACTGATGAATTGATGACAATGGTTAGGTCGACTACCAGAGGTAGGATTGGTCGATCACTACCGGAGGTTCGTTCAAGTTTGTAAAGATAGTAGCCCCCTTTAACGCGGCTTACTCGTAAGACTGAGAAGTTTGAATGGACAGAGAAATGCGAGAACAGCTTTCAAAAACTGAAGCAAAGGTTGGTGACGGCCCCTATGCTGGCGTTGCCGGATGGAAAAGGAGATTTTGTGAAGTATAGTGACGCTTCGCACAAGGGCTTAGGGTGCGTGCTTATGCAGCACGGTAAGGTAATCGCGTACACGTCAAGACAATTAAGGGAATATAAAATTCGATATCCCTGCCCATGAGCTTAGGCTCGTGGTAATAGTTTTACCCTAAAGATTGGAGGCACTACTTGTATGGAGAGAAGTGCGAGAATTACCTAAGCCATAAGTGCTCTAGTACATTTTCACGTAGAAAGAGCTCAACATATGCCAGAGGAGGCAGTTAGAGCTAATCAAGAATAATGATTGGGAGATTCTTTATCATTCGGGGAAAGCCAATGTGGTGGCTGATGCCCTTAGTAAAAAGGAGAGACTCAAGATGATAATGTCTTTGGGAGAGTTTATAAGAGATTTTGGAAATAGTAGTGAAGGTAACCGGAGCCGGTACCGAAAAGCTGTTTGAGATTGCAATACAGTCCGAATTATCGGAAAAGAACATATTGTGCGAGAAAAAGTGAAGAATGAAGGCAGAGAGCCAACAAATAGATATGAAATTAATACCGAGAAAAATGATAAGGGAATAATGAGGTATTCCTATAGAATTTGGGTTCCAAATGTTCAAGAGCTTAAAGATGAGATCTTAGATGAAAGTCATAGTTCAAGGAATAAGATTAAGGGCAAACCCTGAATATGGTAGTCAGGGAGGACGCCATCAAGATAGAAGGAACCCATAACATAATGAAGTGGAAAATGAGGATTTTAACATATAAGATAACCCCAAGTATGGGAGAAGGATGAAACATTTCATACTAAGGAAACAGAAAGTCGAGTAAGGAAAGGAGACCCGAGACGGTACTCATATACGGCAATTAATGGACCTGTCTAAAAAGAACTTAGACTATTATCCCCAACCACCACCTTGAGGAAACAATGCGGTAGGAAATTCTTTCATGACCTTTAAGTCGCTAAGCTCTTAGAGTTCTAAGGAACAAGCTGACCCAGTCGAGGCAAGAGCCTGGCTAAAGGAAATATGGGAATCATTTGAGATTCTAAATGATTGACGAACCACAAAAGACTGTTTTTGTCACTTACCCTCCTAAGAAAGAGACCACCCGCTAGTGAAAGACCAAGAAAGGCACGGAGCCAGAGGTTAGAATAAACTGATTTAAGTTCAGTCAATTGTTTTCGGGAAAGTAATTCCCAAAAATAAGGAGATAGTGTAAAAGCTTTGGAGCTAGAACAAAAGTGGATGAGTATGATGAATTATGAATCTAAGTTGTAAAAGTTATCAAGATTCGTTCTGAGGACACGAATCCAGAATGACGGGATGTTTGGAATCAATACTTATGTTGTGTTAGTTCATGAAATAATGATAAGAGAAAGGAAAATAAAAAGAAACTGAAGTGGAATGGAATATAAAGGCAATAGAGTTTGAGGTATGATAAGGGAGTTGGGTATGAGGAAACCCTAAAGACTCGTAGCAATAGACATAGAAAAGTATGTAATCGTCAGGATGAGGGTGATTCACCATGAGTTAAAATAGATGGTTGAAGGCATAAGAGATACATATATAATTATCCCCTGTAAGTTGGGAGAATTCAATGAAACCTTGAGATAATTCGAAGGGTAAATAATGAGACGCGGATAGACTAAGGAGATAAGGAAGTAAGAAATTAAGAAAATTGGATGAAGGAAGTGACCTTCAAGAATGGGAAGTGTAAGACCGGTGGCATGATACCCAGAAAGGGAGACGCCATGTATGAAAGATATCCCAACATTGAGGTGACTGTTGAGATAAACAACAAAAGTACATAAGGAATTATTAAGAAGAAGTTCATGTTGAACATGACCAATATCTTCCAGAACATCCATGTTATCATTACCAAATCAGCAAAGAAAAGCGGATGACCATTGTTATCTTTTGGAGGCCATATGGATTGACCTCAATTTGAATAAGGATGCTATTATGAAGTTAGGTATAGACTATCGAGGTGGGAATGATTGAATAAGACACCCTTATCAGGGATATATGACTTGATTTATCCATGGAAGAAGGCAGGTACCTTTTAAAGGTGGAATTAAGGATAGAACATCGGTAACTTAAAATGAATCCTCGGGGAATGCATAAAAGTTGGAATTTCACCCTTAATAGGGATAGTGTGAGTTTTGACAGTATGAATTGGAAATGATTAAGGTTATAACAACCTTTAAGAATCAGTGGAGAAATTTTTCAGAAGTATGTAGACAATGATTCTGGTATTAATAAATGGTATCTTGATATGCCCTGTATCTAGGGAATACAGGAGGAACGATTGAAGGATAACCTTAGAGGTTTTACAAGGAGAAAGGTAATATTCAAAATTCTCAAGAATAGAAATGTTGATAAAGGAAATATGACGTAATTATAATGTTGCCAAGTGGGGCACGTGTTAAACCACGAGAAAGTATGGATCGAACCAGTAATGGTCGAAATTGTTCAGGGCAATTAGGACTTAAGATAAAAGATGTTCGAAGTATGATTGAGAGTCAGTCTTGACAGTGATTAGCCTCTAAAGACTGAGGCAATAACTTATGGAAAAATGGTGATATTTTTTTTTTTTACTCATCAGATATTAAAGAAAAGCATTTTCACATAAGCTGTGATTGAAATAAGGTAGAAAATTTATTTGGAGGTGGTTAAAATGACATTGACTGTAAGGAAATTTTACTATCAGGAAAGGCCAAAGAGGTGGCTGACACTTTAAAGGTAAGTGGATAATTATAGGCGCGTGTGCCAAAAGAATACAGTGATGATGGTTAAAACTGTGAAGGTTGTATTATGGTTTGGAAGATTGACATTCCTTCTGATGACTGTGCAATACCCAACCGTAATAGTAGTTGGTAAAGGTATAATTCGTGTAATCGCCATGAATGGGCTATCTATCTTAGAAGGTCCTATCTTGAGATAAGCCAGGACCATGTTTCAAAAAGGACTAGACGAACCTTTGAGTAAGTCTTCTATTTAAGGCATATGATTTAGAATGGTATTAACCTGCTATCGTTGCTTTGATTGAAACTCTTCTGCAATTTTATCTGCTTCATGTCATGTATGTATGTCAGGATCAGAAGTGTTCTTCATGAATCAGGAATGGTGATTATGTTACCTCCTTAGAATGATTTGATACGACATGTATGGACTCCGTATGGTTAGATATTAAGATTTTATGGAAAAGTGAATGACGACAGTAGGTCAGTGGTGGACCATAGTAAGGCAGCAATGATTCTGCGAGTAGTGAGCTGATTACAACCATGAGAGTTGTATTGGAATGGGTGTTGAGATTGAGTACCACTAATCGGGTCGTGGTAGTGTATAAGTTATCATTGATAGACTAATTAAGTAGAGTATCTACCTATTGTATATTTATTCTACTTATCAATAGAGAGTCGTATTACTATACGAGGAAGGTTGCAGTGCAAGCATAGAATTTTAGTAACGGTGATGTCTGGAATGAAAACCCAGATTCGATTTTCGATGTCGAGGGAGTTTCAAAGGTGATTGTGTATAAGCTCGAGGAAGAGCATGGGTCCATAGAATGATGGACGGAATAGCAAAAAATATTTAAGCATGCAAAATGCGATGCGATAATACTTGATGTTGATATAAATACATATGTTTTGTTCTCCTATGACAAACCTCTATAGTTCAGAGGTAGGTTCCAAGCCAGATATTTTGTGGCAGTATATTTTTTTTTTCATATATACAATTCTCTTCAATTCGTTCTTTTCTCTTCTTTTCATTTCATGTAAGCTGAGAAGAACAACCCTTCCAGAAGGGGAGGTATTGCCGAATGACTATCTATCTGTGTGATAAAGCCTAGTAGGATACCATCTATTGTTTAATTGCTTGTCAAGTACTAAAGGGTGGCCACCTTCTGTACTAACTATGCGATATAACAAGTGTTCATGATCATAGTGATCTCTCAACAAATTCCTTTACTTCTATATGATTGATCAAACTTTGGGAAATAGAAACAGCTGAAAAAGGAGTAATAAAGTTGTGGTAGTATTCGGAATGGAAACACATTCGTGATACTAAGGTTGACGTGGTTATTAAAAGGTTATAGAACGCTAACGAGCAAAAGTATAACTAGTATAATATTAGGAACGGAAGGTAGTAGCGACTAAGAACTGGAAAAGGATGGGTAGTGAGAAGCAAAAGCTCTAATGCTAAAAGCTTTAATGAGAGTCTGTGCAATAGACTTGAAAGAAATTGGAATGATCACTTAACACGGGTTGAGTTTTCTTATGACAATAGATCATATGTCAGTATTGAAGTATCGCCTTATAAGATCCTTGAGGGAAGACAATGTCGATCTCTCTTATGTTAGGATGAAGTTGTAGAGCGCAAGATGCTCGGACCCGCAGTAGTCCAAAGGACCAGGGATATAATAGATCTAATCAGAGGACGACTGGTAGTAGCCAGGAAGGACATAAGAAGTATGTCGATTTGACACGAAAGGACAAAGAATAGGAAGGAGGCAACCTTGTATTGTTAAAAGTATTCCCTTGAAAAGAATTAATGAGATTCGGAAAGAAAGGAAAGCTAAGTCCACCAATTGTTGGACCCTTGGATATATTAAGAAGTATTGGGAAGTTAGCATATGAGCTAGCCTTACCCCAGAACATGTAGCAAGTCATAACGTGTTTCACGTATCAATGTTAAGGAAGTGTAATTCGGATGCCAGATAAATAGGGGCATAGGAGCGCATAGACATGCAACCAGACGTAACCTATATGGAGCAACCAGGAAGGGTATAGATTAAGAAGGAACGAGTGCTTAGGAGAAGGGTTATCAAACTAGTAAGAGTTTGATGGTAGAACCACAATGTGGGAAAATTGACTTGAGAGTTAGAAAGTGCAATACTAAGAAAGTATCCCTATTCATTTCTATCTGATTCCGGGACGGAATCCTTTTAAGGAGGGGAGACTGTAATAACCCCAATTTTTGGGAAATTTTTTTTTGAAACCCTTATGAATAGTGTTTTTGCTGATTGAGAAAATTTTTCATGCCACACTATGTAGGGGTTCTGATATGGATATTCTGAGGTTTTATTAGTACTCTATATGGTATATAAGTGTATGCAACGATCGTCAGAATCCAATTCCGAACACTTTGATTTTTCCCGGAAATACACTAGATACGGAGAGAATTGAGTATAAGGTAACAGGATAAAAAGGATTTAAATTAAAGGATTATAATAGAGGATCATAAAAAGGAATATAATGGATTGAGAAAGGTTAAGGGAACCTAAGTAATAAGATCCCGGGTATGATCCCTCAAACGATAAACGAAAACGAAAGTTAAGCGAACCGTATAACAGATCAGCGGTCATTAGGCAAACAATTAGAAGCTAATCAAAGAGATTAGAAGGGATGATGACATAGCAATGTGACATAAGCATGACATAAGGGGAAGGAGATGTGGTTGATTTAAAACCATACAAAGTCAAGGATAGAAAAGTAATTAACCAAAAACAAGACAAAAAACAGCCAACCAAGCCAAAACATTTCATTTTCATCAAAAAACACAAAACCCCCATTTTCTTCTTCAAGCTCTCGGCCTCTTTTCTTAAAAAATGAAAGTCCAAGCTCCTCCACTTACTATTTAGCAAGGTAATTATCCTAGCTTCTCCTAGTTAAGTTACATACTTCCTATAAGTTTAAGCTTCTAATTCCAAGCCAATCTTTTTCTATAAATCAAGAAAGAAGATGGTGAATAGTACTTTCTTGAAATTAATTTTTGTGTTCTTGATTTCTTTGAAAGAACAAGCTTGTAGGAGGTTAGATTAAGGCTTCCATGGGCATTCCAAGGATCTTTCATGGATTAAAAGCTTCAAGGAAGGTATAACTCTTCATGATCTTAGGTTTAAGTTTTGTTGTTTAGATTTCCTAATGTTTAGATGAAGGGTTAGGGTAATGGGTGTGTAATCATGTTAAAGCTTGTTATGAGTATTTTAGTTGGTGAGAGGCATGATTATTGTGTGTTTAGAGATTGGTTGATTTTGTGATATTTTTGGAGTTGGAAATCTTGGTTAATTAGTCAATGAACTTAAGTAAAACTCTTAGTTCATAATTGAGAAATAAGTATGAATTGGTAACATTGATTTGATGGGGCTGTTGGAGTGTGTTTTGGATGGATGTTGGTTGTATGATTGATTTGGGGTTGAATTGTGGTTGGTTTTGAATGGTTTAAATTTGGGAAATCACGTAAACATAGCCGTCGTAACGTCCGATTTTCTTTAGACTGTTTTTGTGCATAACATTAGGACCCGAGAACCCCCTGCTAGATTATGACCATTGCCATGTCTAGATAGCTCGTGTTACAAGCTTCGTTTTGATATATGGTTCGTTCGATTCCGATGCACGGTTTAGGAGAAACGACCGTTTTAAGTAACGGCGTTTCGCGAACGAAACATTTCCCCTCGCCTTACTTTGAAACATAGGTTAAAGGCCAAAAAGGGTTAATTAATGTATGAAACATTTATGGTAAGTGTGTTAGGCAGTTGGTAAGACACTCGCGAAGGAATCGCCTTAAAACTCGTAAAGGTTAAATTATTAAAAAATGGTGGAGCCGAGGGTACTCGAGTGACTTAAGAGAATCAGTAAGCACAAAACGAGCGTTAGAGTCTGAGTTAGTTAAGGTATAGATTTACAAGTGACTTTGGTTTAATTCCAACTTACTTGTTGTTTATAGGTTACCAAACTCGTCCCGAGCCTTTTATCACCCCAAGTCGCTCAGGCAAGTTTTCTACCCGTTATACTGTTGTTGTGATGTATATATGTATTTGCATTATCTTGCGATAGATGCATGTTGGTTAATTAGCAAATGTTGCAATATATTGAAGCATGCTGCTATGATATATATATATATATATATATATATATGCATGCCTGTTTCGTATTCTTGCTATATATATCTGTTGATTCAGTTGATAATACCTATGCTAGAGGATAGCGGTAACTTGCATATACCCTTAGTATAGGGACCCAAAAGGTGGAAATATTTTCTAAACCGGGAGTCGAGGATCCCGAGTAGATTTTGTATATATGTATATATATACATATATATTTATATATATATATGGTTATAGTTTTCAAAACTATTAATTGAATAAGGTTTATTCGATAACTTTATTTTATTTAATGAATATTATTTATAATATTCATTCGAGGTATTATGACTCCGCTTACTAACTGAAATATATTCTTTATTTTATTAAAGAATAAGGTGTCGATAATCAAACTTATTTTTGATTATTCAAATAAAGATATTACTTTCGTATAAGTATATCTTTGATTATTTGCTATTCATTTCGAGTATAAGTTTTCCAACTTCTACCTCCATTATTCTTTATGGGAATATTATTTAAATAATAATATTCAGATATTTCTTTCATATCGGGACTGATTTATTTTAATAAATCAGTATTACTCCAAACACTCTTCAAAGTGTTTTCGAGTCTTCAAAATGATTTTTAAAAGTTAGAGCGGATCCCAAAACTCATTTTTTTATATTCAAGATCTTCCATTTTAAGGGGACTTGAATACTCGCTCAAAAATCTAAGGGATCCGGCTCTGTGGTGTATTTTATATTCGCAACAAGGTTGCAGTTTTGGTAAATGAATTGATTACTTACCCAACGTTCGGGAAGTAAGTCCATCTATCGAGTCGGCATAAGCAACATAGGCTCAGTGGGCGTCCATGATAGTGTAAGTGGCTTAGTGGGAGTCCATCAAATGCATAAGTGGCTGAGTGGCAGTCCAGCATAAGGTCCTATTGAGACCAGGGTGATGACTAGTGGGAAATTCGTCCATCTACTAGTAGAAAAGGTTACTTATTGGTATCTTTGCCTGATCAGCAAGATATCAGGTTTATGCCAAAATTCTTTCCTTTCCAAATTTATTGGATATTGCAATTCTGTTCATACTTTACATGACAGAGGTTTTCAGGAAATGTATATATATATATAGGTGTATATATATGTCGGGACTTAATGAAGTATCTCGTAACTTCATTATTTATAATGATATTCAAAGATTGAATCTATTCAAATCTTGTCTTGTAGTCTCATCTATGTGATGAACTTTTAAAACTAATTATAACTTGAACGGTGGTAGTTCAAGTAGTATTTGGGAAAGATATAAGTATATTGGGGTATCTTGTAACTTCATCTTTTAAACTTATATCTAATTAATAATTGTCTTATGAATGACAAAGATTTTCAGAAAAACGTTGAGACAAGGTTAGATATATGAGATCACCTTGCAACGATATTTTTTTATACAGTTATACACTGGGACTTTGTGTATATTATGCATGGAAGAGGACTTCCAATATTTTGAAAAGTATATATGTATATATATATATATACTGAATATTTTGTGACTTCATCGCATTAAGATATCAACTTGGTTCATTTCTTTTGACCAAGACTTTCATGAGTATTATGAGTAGGCTCATATATTGTTAATCATTATACATATTATTTTGGTGGGCTTGCTGCTCACCCTTGCTTTCTTCTTTCATCACACAACATCAGATAGATAAGATGAACAGGACCAAGCTCCCAATTCGCAAGCGGATAGGAAATGTTCCGCAGCTTTCTGGAAGCGTTGAGGCCGCTGTAGCTGAGGTAGAAATTACCAATAGGCTAAGTTTTCAACTAATAATGTACCAGACTTATGTATCTTTATCAATTGTAATAATGGCAAAGAAATGTAAATCTATTCAGAAACCTTTTTAAGGTGTATTGACATATAATTGTGGAATAAAACGACTTGTGATTATTTTTGGATATTCATCTCTGAGACTATAACTTGTGGTGTGTGTGTTTATTGTGGGGTCACAGTACAGAGTAGTTGATTGTGTATTAAGATTGGGTGTTATTAAGGGAAATGGAACTCGTGACAACCTGGATCCCCTACCCCGGATCTGGGGGTGTTACACATAATATAATCCCTCTAAAATTAAATAATATCAAGTACTAATTGGTCAATGACACAACGGACTTGTGTTGGTCATAGCCTTCCAACATGGTAGAAAGTAGTTCTCATTATTGAATCATTGTCATTTCGTGCTACAGCCGAGGGCGTTGATTTTGAAATAAGAAATACTTGTCTATTGCATAGAGATGTGTACAATGAATTAGAATCTAATGGTCGTCACGTGCTATAGCCGTGGGCCGTTAGAGACTGATTCAATTGTATGAGATGTTGGGTTAGACTTGACTTAGAATATTGAGTTTGTCGTGCTACAACCGTGACTTAAATTATTCAACAGACTAAATTTTTATTAGGGAATAACATAAGATGTAATTGATAAGAGTTGTCTGCCTATTGAACATCACATGGCGTTTCGTGCAACAGCCGAGGTTGTGTGATGGAATATAGGATCCCTATTCCTACTATCATTATGAATGCTTAATTTTTCGCTTAGGGGGTTGTATAAATTAGATAAACTAGTGGGAGCCACTTATGAATAAACACCCGATTCATATAGTGTTTTGAAATGTAATTGAATATTTGCTAAGTGTTGTTATGTGTTTATCATTTACAGATTTACTATATATGTTATGTCTTCTGCACTATCACTCTGGAGCATTCTAGATGCTCACAAATTGACTGGTCCTAATTTTCTTGACTGGCTTCGAAACTTGAAAATTGTTTTCAGGGTTGAGAAGCTGGAATATGTGCTTGACTCACCTAAGCCTGTTGAACCTGCTGACGATGCATATAATGATGAACATGCCGTGTATCGTAAGTGGATAGATGATGCAAATGTTGTTCAATGTATCATGCTAGCTTTCATGAACATTGATCTACAGAAGCAACATGAGCATATGGATGCTCACACTATCCTAACGCATCTACAAGAGTTGTATGATGTGGCAGGGAGGACAGCTCGATATGAGATATCGAAGGAGCTGTTCGGTTGTAGGATGTCTGAGGGATCATCTGTGAATGACCATGTACTTATGATGATCAATTTGATTGAACGTCTTGGATAACTTGGTTTTTCCATGGATGGGGAGCTGACTCAAGACTTAGTCTTGCAATCATTTTCGGGTTCGTTTTCGCAGTTTATTGTGAACTTTCACATGAATAAGCTAGATGTCAGCCTGGCTGAACTCCACAACATGTTGAAGACTGCGAAATCGAATTTTCCCTCTAAGAAGAGTTTTGTTCTTCTAATTGGTGAAGGTTCTAATCCTAAGAAAAGGAAGAGGAACCCTCCCAAGAAGAACAAGAAAGTAGGTGAGAAAAAACCGATTCCACCAAAAGATGAAGACCCTAAGAGCAAAGCCGTTTGCTTCCACTGTAACAAGGTAGGGCACTGGAAGAGGAACTGCAAGGTTTACCTTGCAGAATTGAAAAAGAAGAAGGGTAGTGAGACTGCCGCTTCTGATTCAGGTATTTTCATGATTGAAGTGAATATGTCACTAGGTCAAATTTTTAATTGGGTATTAGATACCGCCTGTGGTTCTCACATTTGTAATTCGTTGCAGGGACTAAGGAGAAGTAGGACTCTCGAGAAAGAGGAGGTGATTCTACGGATGGGAAATGGAGCAAGAGTTGTTACTGAAGTTGTAAGATCATTTGATTTATATATGCCTACGAGCAAGACAATTGTTTTAAACAATTGTTATTTTGTTCCCTCGATTGCGAGGAATATTATTTATATTCCCATGTTAGACTTCACTGGATTTTCGTTTGTTATTCAGAATAATAAATGTTCAATTCTTAGAGATAATGTTCTTTATGGTAGTGGTATTTTAAATAATGGTCTATATGTATGTGATGTAGAGCATAATTTACTACAAATTGAACATACTAATAAAAGGAAAAGGGATGATGAATATCTTACCTATTAATGGCACTGCAGACTTGGTCATATTAGTGAAAATAGACTGCGGACATTGCATAAGGAAGGGTTACTTGACCCCTTTGATTTTGAATCATATCCTACATGTGAATCTTATCTATTGGGTAAAATGACCAAATCTCCATTTAGTGGACATGGAGAGAGGGCTGCAGATTTGCTAGGATTGGTACACACAGATGTATGTGGACCAATATTTACGCAAGCCATGGGTGGATTTTCATACTTCATTACTTTTATAGATGATCGATCTAGATTCGGATATGTGTATTTGATGAAACACAAGTCTGAAGCCTTTAAAAAGTTCAAAGAATATAAGAATGAAGTGGAGAAACAAACCAAACATAGTATTAAAATCCTTCGATCAGATCGAGGTGGTGAATAGTTGAATGGAGAGTTTCTATATTATCTCAAAGAAAATGGTATAGTCCCTCAGTGGACTCCTCCATATACTCCACAGTTGAATGAGGTATTTGAAAGGAGAAATCGAACTTTGTTAGACATGGTTCGGTCCATGATGAGCTATGCAGATCTTCCAGTATTCCTTTAGGGTTATGCATTGGAAACCTCAACAAATTTACTAAATAAGGTGCCTTCCAAATATGTTCCTCAAACTCCATATGAGATATGGAAAGAAAGGAAACTGAGTCTTAAACACGTTAAGATTTGGGGATATCTAGCTTATGTCAAAAAAGTTGACCCAGATAAGCTGGAATCTCGATCCATAAAATGTAGATTTTTGGGATATCCTAAAGAGACTTTGGGGTATTACTTTTACATCGATCATAGGGTATTTATCTCCAGACATGCTACCTTTTTGGAAAAATGGTTTATCCTTGAAGGAAACAGTGGGAGCAAAATAGAACTTAATGAAGTTCAAGAAGCGCAAACTACTACGGTTCAAGAGGAAACACATGTTCAGACTAAACAACCTTCTGTGGAACAGCCCATTCGTAGGTTAGGAAGAGTGTCTCGCCAACCTGAGAGGTATTATGGCCTTGTCATTGAGAATGACAATGAGTTGTCATTCATTGATGATGATGACCCTTTGACCTATAATAAGGCTATGAGTAATATTGACTCAGAGAAATGGCAGAGTGCCATGAAATCCGAAATGGAATCTATGTATGACAACCAAGTATGGACTTTGGTTGAAGCACCAGAGGATGTAAAGCCTATTGGGTGCAAATGGGTATACAAAAGAAAGATTGGAGCAGATGGCCAGGTGGAGACCTTTAAGGCCAGGCTCGTGGAAAAAGGATTCAGACAAAGGCAAGGGATTGACTTTGATGAAACTTTTTCGCCTGTAGCCCAGTTGAAGTCAATTCGGATTTTGCTTGTAATTGCTGCTTACTACGAATATGAGATTTGGAAAATGGATGTCTTAATGGTCTTTCTCAATGGGAAACTTAAAGAGGAAGTGTATATGACATAGCCAGAGGGTTTTGCTTCCAAAGGGAATGAACACCTAGTGTGTAAGCTTCTATGAACTATATATGGATTAAAGCAAGCTTCTCGTAGATGGAACATCACTTTTTGATGAGACAATGAAAGAGTTTGGTTTTATCAAAAACGTAGATGAACCATGTGTCCACAAGAAGGTTAGTGGGAGCGCGGTAACATTTCTTGTACTGTATGTGGATGACATACTTCTTATAGGAAATGATATATCAATGCTACAATCAGTCAAAGTGTGGCTATCGAAGAACTTCACTATGAAGGACTTGGGAGAAGCATCCTATATCTCGGTATGAAGATCTATGGAGATAGATCTAGAAGAATGATAGGTCTTACCCAGGGTACATACATCGAGAAAGTGATTAAAAGGTTTAGCATGGAAAATTCCAAGAGAGGTCTCATACCGATGAGCCATGGAGTATCCCTTTCCAAAAGGATGGCTCCTAAGACACCTGAGGAGAGAGAGCGTATAAGTAAGATTTTTTATGCCTCGGCAATAGGATCTATCATGTATCCGATGTTATGTATTAGGCCTGATGTTGCTTACTCAATTAGTGTGACAAGCAGATATCAGTCCGATCCAGGAGAAGACCACTGGAAAGCAATGAAGAACATCCTTAAGTACTTGTGAAGGAATAAGGATATTTTTCTTATTTTTGGTGGATCTGAGTTGAAAATAGAGGGTTATACTAACTCTAGTTTCAATCAGAAAGTGATGATAGTTGTGACGACTCGTATACTTTTGTATTATTTAAAAGTGTAATTATTAAATAATTAATTAAATAAAATATGTGTATTGGTTTTGACCGCTATGTGTTATTTTATTGTTATCTAAGTGTGATTTATGTTGTATGGGTTGTCCACGTAATTAAGTATGGAGTTGTATTGAATTGTTTCACTTTTAAAAGTGAATTTAATGCAAATTTATTTACATAAATATTTGAAATGTCTCTAAAAGTATTTTTATGGTTTTATAGTTACAATAATTATTTTTGAGATTTTATAAAATTTATAAATCAATATTTCATCAATTATTTAGCCATATATGATTTTTTGATTTCATTTATTTGCAAAATCCGTATTTAATTCCAGAATTCCTCAAAAATTATGAAACTAATATTTATTTAAGTTGGAATATTCCGAGAATTTTAAAATTATTTTAGGAATTTTCGGGATTAATTTCACCCGTGCGTTGATTCGTTTATTTTTAAAAAGCGGGTATTAATCGAGTTTCAGAACTTATTTTAAAATTACGAAATTTATGTTTTTATAACTTCAGAATATTTGTAATATTTTAAGACTAATTTGGTAGGTTTCGGGTTAATTTTTATTTGTAAGTTTTTTGGTTATTTTTGCAAAGCACGAACAAAATTTAGGGCTACAGTAGAAAACAGGACACGTGTTTAATTTTAGAAAACCAGACAGAAACGTGGCAAGCTGCGTTTGGCTAATCAGTTAACAGAAAACCTCACCCATGTACTCAACTTTGTTTCCTCTCGATTGAATAGTGATTTTCTCGAGCTTTCCTGTCAATCTCTCACTTTTCGAATCTCTCTATCTCGTCTCTCTAAACTCTTTATTATCTCCCTAGCTCTCTCCTTCCCGTTTCTTTTTCCCCATTAGTGATTCTGCCGCCGGTTTCCGACGTGGCCGCGATAGGTAAGTCCGGTAATCAGTTGGTTCATTTAGGGCTACAACCGTGTATATATATGTATATATGCCTGTGTTGGTTGGGTGGATCGTTCTTTTCGTTTCTGTGTTGCTGCCGGTTTTTGGTTTCTCCGTGTGCCGCCTGATTCTTGTATTTTTCCGGCCATAGTTTTGTTCCTGTGTATGGCGCGTCTTATGCGCATACGTGGTGGAAATATTTTGTTTAATTAATTTGCTTAATTTGCTGCAGGGATTAATTGACTGGGTTTTGTGAAATAAAAATATATAATTCCGTGCAGGAAATTATAAGTTAATCGGTGAAATCCGCGAAGGACGCCCGTTATGAACGGGAACCCGCGAATTTTACCGCCGACAGTGGACTGTGATGATCGTTATCTGAGTCCTAATATTTTAAAATAAATAAATATAAAAACATGAATAATAATAACTAATTAGTTTGAATCGGTGGTTGGGATTTATGAAATGGATTTCGGTTGTGAATCGGTTGAATTAATTGTTGGGCTGTTTGTTGTTGATTTGACGTCGAATTGCTTCGACGGGTAGTCCGATAAACAAAGGAGACGCTGCCTGATTTCCGGGAAATTTACCTACAGAAATATGGGAGCGTATCCGATGATTATCGGGACGTCGAGTGGCTATATAAATACATATGTGTTTTATACGAAACTTGATTGCACGATGTGATGAAATGATTTGCTAAAATCAACAACCCTGATTTCATAAAATTACGAGTATACGTATTTTCTGAAAATGAACACCGAACCAATTTCCGGGAATGTGAACCCTAATTGTGGTGTGTGTTAATATAATATGAATAATTACGAGTCAGGATATGTTATCGTATGGGTAGGTTGTTAGTGAGGATATGTCAAGCATATCTGGTCGTCTTATGTAGGGAATTTCGACTCTGTAGGTTCTAGTTGAAGGACTCCAGAATTGATATCAAACTAAAGAGAACCTAGTGATCAGTCGACTAGCGCAGCGAGGTTCCAAGCGAAGGACTTGAGCGTTGAAGTCGGATCCAGGATAATCTACTATTTAGGGGATAGAACCCGAACATTCGAGTTGATCCAAGATCAGTCAGTGATAGTTGTAAAGCTCTGCAAGGCAAGTACCCATGACCATACTCTAGTGGTTCATTATATATGAGTAACTGTTGTTTTAATCTCGTAATGGAACAGATACGTTTTAAGTTACGCATCCCCTGTAGTTATAAATCACTGTTTTCAATCTGTTTTGGGGAAAAGTAACTTCTGAAAGCACCTATCTCTAAATATGATTAAAATGAAAGGAAGTTTTGAATAGTGTGGTGTGACAGAATGATTTTAAAAAGAGATAGGTGATAGTGATTATGGAAACTGGATAAAGAGAAAGTTTTGATCCACCTATGTCGTGGAACTTTGGAAGAGTGAAAAGGGAATTCAGTTGATCTATTGGAATTGAGTAGGCGTAAGTGGATAATTTGGTTGGACGCTTTGTTTAACCGATTAGTCCAGCATTGGGGGGAAGACCTAGCTAGTCTTTTCCCAAGTTCCGGAACACATTTTTTATTCTGGATGGTCGTTAGTCGTTATCCGGTGAGGGTAGACTGATCAGCTATCTTCACTCGTTGAACGTCTAATAGATTTGATTGATTCAGTTTTGAAATTGATTAACAAATCAACTTGTTAAGATAAATGATTTGGAAATGAAATAGCATGCTAAGATTTAGCTCTGGTATTTACACACAGCACACGACTGATGTTATTATTTTATGGAGCATGCTAGTTTTGAATATCCAGTTTATGAATGTTTACTCTTCTTTTGCAAACATGTTATGAATTCTGTTCCTGTCACTGTTGTATCATAAATTATTTTACTTGTTATTCATATAGTGGTATTGTTGAGCTATTGATTGCTCACCCTAGCAGAATGTTTGTTATATATGTATTACAGATGCCTAGGAGATTCTTCCGTGGTAGTCGGGGCAGAGTTTCAGTTCTTTCCGTGTCAGGCTCCTCTGAGGTAGTTGTGCTGGACCAAAGATGGTCTATTGAGTTGCTGTATTAAGTTAGTTACGTCAGTATGGTTTGTGGTAAGTTGGTTTGTATTAGTTGTAACCTAAATCATACTTAAACCTGGAAAAGGTCTTGGTAAAGGGGCCGTGGTTATATTACTAATGATTTGGATTACATTATGTTTATTATTAGTGATGTTGGGGATGTCAACTCCTGACCCCGGGGTTGAGGCCGTCACAGTTGGTATTAATGCTACAGGTTTGAGTCCCTGAATTTAGGTTAGGAATAGAGTCAAAAGAGTACAGGAAGGTTTATATATAGATGTGAGTTAGCAACTTAATCAGAGGAGCGAGTCTATGAGTTCAGTCAAGGGTTTCAGAGGCGTAACCCGGATGTCTATTGAGGATTGGCTGGAACTGCCCTAGCCTAGAGTATGTTTCCTTCGTATAGGTATTATTGGTAACGTACGATAGAGATTTCCAGTTTTCTCTCGAGAGAACGAGTTTGATTGCGAAAATTTAGCGTATGAGCGGACCCTGGATGTGTCAGCTTAGGAGACACCAATATTATCCTTGGATATTGTACCTTTTATATATAGGTATTGTTACTGGACTGAGTATGTGACCTCGGTGAGTTTGGATGGTATAATAGTCGATGGCTGCTATGACAGCCAAGTTTCATAGTGAATATGCATCAGTACCATGGTTTGTATCTTTGAACCCTTATACTTCCTTCTTGAGACGTATTTGGTTTCCAGAGTAACTATTTCTTATCCCATAAGTTGCCTATTTATCCTGTGAGTAAGATAAGAGCGTGAAGTAAGCAACTTAGGGTCCTGTTGACCTCATTACAAATCGGATTCTTCCTTTGTTATTTGTGAATTTTCTATCTAAACATTGTTTCTTTCCTCGGTGATTATTTTGGTTGATTGGGGCAAATAATGCATATGATTTGACTATTTGTCTGTGTGACAAAGGGTCTGGTGGGACGCCACCGAGTTATGTATTGTGAACTGTACGGTACTAAGACTGGACATCTTATGTACTTGTATGGTTGCTCTCAATCAAACCTACATCTTCTTCACTGTTCCTTCTTATTCAATTCCCTTGAGTTTGAAATTTCATTTGATATTCTATGATAATGAATTTCTGCGATTAGATGGTCCTCGTTATTGAAAATAAATAAGAGTGACGGTCAGGAAGATCGAGAGTCCTATATCAGGATATTATTTATGAATAAGGGTAACCGCGAGAGTTTAAGATATAATGATGGAGTTATAGCCTCGGGAAAAGTAATTCAGTGGTTGGTGGATTACGTGTAAGTGACAAGAAATCATCCTTAGAGAGATGGTTGGTTGAAATTTGGACTATGGTGCCTTGAAGAGTCTCGTGTTCCTTAAACCGGCCTGATTTACCAGTTTGATCTATGTAATTGGTGGTTGATATAGCCAGCCAAGTCTCGTAGTATATCAGATTAGTGTTAATGTGGTAATAGAGCAATGATGGAAAGTTAGTCAGTTGTTGTTGTATTGAGGAGCCATGCTACAGTGATTAGTTTCTTAATATTTCAGTTTTTCTGTACTGTTGTTGATTCTGCTACTGTCATTGTTGATATTGTTGCTAGTTCTGCTAATCTAGATTTCTTTTGTAAATGGAACCCGATATTAAAAACATGGGTACTGTGATTGGGCATAATTTTCCTGATACAGGTGCACCGTTTAAACGGTGTTATCTTTTGTCAAATATTTTTTTTATGTTTTGAATAAACTCATTTATATATTTCAGGAAGATGTCACCCAAGAAAGCTACCCAATCTAAAGAAAGTAGTAGTAGTTTTGCGGAGGGTCCAACTATAAATGAAATTCTAGACTTGTTGCGCCAGCAACAGCAACAACAGTTGCAGCTAATCCAACAGGTTCAGCAGCAGAAACTATTGTTGCAGCAGCAACAGCGGGGAGTGAACCAAAGTACTAATTTCAAATCTTTCCAGAGTGTTAAACCTCCTGAGTTTAAAGGTGAACCTAATCCAGTAGCTGCTGGAGCATGGTTAAAAGAGATGGAGAAAGGTTTCAATCTTGTCCAAGTAAGTGAGAATCGTAAGACTGATTATGCAAGTTACTTCTTAAAGGATGAAGCGAATTACTGGTGGGAGTCAGCTAGAGCATTAGAAGGAGAAGACCTTGTTCCATGGGCTAGGTTTACTGAACTGTTTTTGGAAAATTATTTTCCTGACTATGTACGGAATCAAATGGAGATTGAGTTCCTAGAACTGAAGCAAGGTGATAGAAGTGTAGATGAGTTGAGGCTAAGTTCATAGAGTTGGCTAGGTTTGTACCAGATTATGTACGCTCGGAAGCTCAGAAGGCAAGGAGGTTTCAACAAGGATTGAAGCCTGAAATCTGTAGTGGAATTATGGCATTGCAACTCAAGACGTATCCCTTCATAGTTCAGGCCGCCTTAGTAATTAAATTTGATCAGAAGTTAGCCACTAGAGAAAAAGAAGATAGATAGCGAAAGATAGATGATGTGGAAGAAGCATTAGGTCAAGAAGGATCTAGCTAGAAGTCTCAGGAAAAGGTTGGTAGAAATAAGAATAAAGAACTTATAAGGCAGAGTTTTTCTTTAAACAGGATTAGTAACACCTCAGCCAGCTCTAATCTAGCCAAGTCGGTTAAGTCGCCTAAATCGGAGTGTAAGCAATATGGTAAGAGGCATGGTGAAAAGTGTAAGGCAAATACTGAATGTTTCAGGTGTGGACAGAAAGGACATTATGCATCAGAATGTAAGGTGGAAAATCCAGGAGTCACCTGTTACAACTGTGGCAAGGTGGAGCATGCTGCCAAGAACTGTAGAAGTGCTTCCTGAGATAGCATAGGAGGTAGTGCATCAAAAGGTTTGACGTCCAGTACAGCCAAGGCTAAGACTTATAGTATGAGTAAAAGATCATTTGCTCAAGACCCTCATAAAGAACCAATGCAATGATTGATTACCAGAAGAAGCCAATAGTAAGGTAAGTTTCTAGGTGTAGAAGCAATATAAGAAGTTCTTCCAATCATGCGAGAAAAGGAGTAATAAGCTAAGGATATTAGGTAGATCCACCATCTGCAAAGATATAAAGAAGAAAATACTTAAGCTGGAGGAAGTTTGAGTAATAAATAAATGCACTGGAGTCTCTGGAGGCCATTGGAATGAAATAATTAGTTCGATAATTGTAAAAGTTATTGGAAGGAGAGAAAGTTGGAGTAGAGATATTGTTAAGTCCTGAGCTAATTCAGTACATCAAGAATGTAGGGGTGTTAATTCGGAAAAGAGTTGAGACAAAGAAAGAAAGTGGATCTGCATCGAAAGAATATGAATATATAGAATTAGGATCATGGTACAGGCAAAAGTTTCACCTTGGAAGAGATTGGTTAAGTTTGAATCAAAGGGACAAGTCGAGTCCTAAATGTATTGAACCGTTCGAGGTATAAAGGAATATAGGTAAAGTTCTCTATGAGTTGGTGTTACCGCTGCAGTTGTAGTATATATATAATATGTTCTGCGTATCAATATTAAGGTGATATGTATTTGATTCGAACCAAGTCATTGATTAGGAGCCAATGGACTCTTATCCAAATTTATTCTGCGTGGAATGATCGATCCTAATCCTGGATCGTTAAGAGCGAGTCCTTAGGAATGAGTTTATATCCATAATGAGTATGCTTTGAATAAATCCTTGAGTCGAAGAGTCTACCTGGAAGTTAGAGTCAGAACTGCTTGACAAATATCCTCACTTGTTAGGTTAAATTCGATTCTGAGGATAGAATCTTTTTAAGGGGAGGATGTGATGACTCGTATACTTTTGTATCATTTAAAAGTGTAATTATTAAATAATTAATTAAATTAAATATGTGTATTGGTTTTGACCGCTATGTGTTATTTTATTATTATATAAGTGTGATTTATGTTGTATAGGGTTGTCCGTGTAATTAAGTATGGAGTTGTATTGAATTGTTTCACTTTTAAAAGTGAATTTAATGCAAATCTATTTGCATAAATATTTGAAATGTCTCTAAAAGTGTTTTTGTGGTTTTATAGTTACAATAATTATTTTTGGAATTTTATAAAATTTATAAATCAATATTTCATCAATTATTTACCCCTATACGATTTGTTGATTTCATTTATTTGCAAAATCCGTATTTAATTCCAGAATTCCTTAAAAATTATGAAACTCATATTTATTTAAGTTTGGAATATTCCGAGAATTTTAAAATTATATTGGGAATTTTCGGGATTAATTCCACTCGCGCGTTGATTCGTTTATTTGATAAAAGCAGGTATAAATCGAGTTTCAAAACTTATTTTAAAATTACAAATTTTATGTTTTTATAAATTCGGGATATTTATAATATTTTAAGACTAATTTGGTAGGTTTCGGGTTAATTTTTATTTGTAAGTTTGTTTATTATTTTTGCAAAGCACGAACAAAATTTAGGGCTACAGTAGAAAACAGGACACGTGTTTAATTTTAGAAAACCAGACAAAAACGTGCCAAGCTGCGTTTGGCTAATCAATTAACATAAAACCCCACCCCTGTGCTCGACTTTGTTTCCTCTCGATTATTCTGTGATTTTCTCGAGCTCTCCTGTCAATCTCTCAATTTTTGAATCTCTCTATCTTGTCTCTCTAAACTCTCTATTCTCTCCCTCGCTCTCCCTTTCCCGTTTCTTTTTCCCCGTTCGTGATTCTGCCACCGGTTTCTGGCGTGGCCGCGATGGGTAAGTCCGGTAATCAGTTGGTTCGTTTAGGGCTACAAATGTGTATATATATGCCTGTGTTGGTTGGGTGGATCGTTCTTTTTGTTTCTGTGTTGCTGCCGGTTTTTGGTTTCGTCCTGTGCCGCCTGATTTTTTTATTTTTCCGGCCATGGTTTTGTTCCTGTGTATGGCGCGTGTTATACCCGTGCGTGGTGGAAATATTGTTTTTAATTAATTTGCTTAATTTGCTGCAGGGATTAATTGACAGGGTTTTGTAAAATAAAAATATATAATTCCGTGCGGGAAATTATAAGTTAATCGGTGAAATCCGCGTAGGACGCCCGTTATGAACGGGAACCCGCAAATTTTACCGTCGTCGGCGAGCCGACGGTGGACAGTGATGATCGTTATCTGAGTCCTAATATTTTAAAATAAATAAATATAAATACGCGAATAATAAAAATTAATTAGTTTGAATCGGTGGTTGGGATTTGTGAAATGGATTTTGGTTATGATATCGGTTGAATTAATTGTTGGGTTGTTTGTTGTTGATTTGACGTCGAATTGCTTCGACGGGTAGTCCGATAAACAAAGGAGACGCTGGCCGATTTTCGGGAAATTTACCTACGGAAATACGGGAGCGTATCCGATGATTATCGGGACGTCGAGTGGCTATATGAATATATATGTATTTTATACGAAACTTGATTGAACGATGTGATGAAATAATTTGTTAAAATCAATAACCCTGATTTCGTAAATTTAAGATACGTATTTTCTGGAAATGAACACCGAACCGATTTCCGGGAACGTGAACCCTAATTATGGTGTGTGTTATTATAATATAAATAATTACGAGTCGGGATGTGTTATCGTATGGGTAGGTTGTTAGTGAGGATATGTAAAGCATATCTGGTCGTCTAATGTAGGGTATTTCGACTCTGTAGGTTCTAGTTGATGGACTCCAGAATTCATATCAAACTAAAGATAACCTAGTGATCAGTCGACAAGCGCAATGAGGTTCCAAGCGAAGGACCTAAGCGTTGAAGTCGGATCCAGGATAGTCTACTATTTAGGGGATAAAACCCGAACGTTCGAGTTGATCCAAGATCAGTTAGTGATAATTGTAAAGCTCTGCAAGGCAAGTACCCCTGACCATACTCTGGTGGTTCAGTATATATGAGTAACTGTTGTTTTAATCTCGTAATGGAACAGAAACGTTTTTAGTTACGTATCCCCTGTAGTTATAAATCATTGTTTTCAATCTGTTTTGGGGAAAAGTAACTTCTGAAAGCACCTATCTCTAAATTAAAATAAAAGGAAGTTTTGAATAGTGTGGTGTGACAAAAATTATTTTAAAAAGAGATAGGTGATAGTGATTTTGGAAACTGGATAAAGAGAAAGTTTTAATCCACCTATGTCGTGGAATGTTTTGATCCACCTATGTCGTGCCACTTTGGAAGAGTGAAAAGGGAATTCAGTTGATCTATTGGAATTGAGTAGGCGTAAGTGGCTAATTCGGTTGGGCGCTATATTTAACCGATTAGTCCAGCGTTGGGGGAAAGACCTAGCTAGTCTTTTCCCAAGTTCCGGAACATATTCTTTATTCTGGATGGCCGTTAGTCGCTGTCTGGTGAGGGTAGACTGATCAGCTATCTTCACCCGTTGAACGTCCAATAGATTTGATTGATTCAGTTTTGAAATTGATTAACAAATCAACTTGTTGAGATAAATGATTTGGAAATGAAAAAGCATGCTAAGATTTAACTCTGGTATTTACACACAGCACACGACTGATGTTATTATTTTACGGAGCATGCTAGTTTTGAATATCCAGTTTATGAATGTTTACTCTGCTTTTTCAAACAAGTTATGAATTCTGTTCCTATCACTGTTGTATCATAAATTATTTTACTTGTTATTCATATAGTGGTACTGTTGAGCAATTGATTGCTCACATTTGCAGAATGTTTGGTATATATGTATTGTAGATGCCTAAGAGATTCTTCTGTGGTAGTCGGGGCAGAGTTCCAGTTCCTTCCATGTCAGGATCCTGTGAGGTAGTTGTGCTAGACCAAAGATGGTCTAGTTAGTTGATATATTAAGTTAGTTGCGTCAGTATGGTTTGTTGTAAGTTGGTTTGTATTAGTTGTAACATAAATAATACTTAAACTTGGAAAAGGTCTTGGTAAAGGGGTCGTGGTTATTTTACTAATAATTTGGATTACATTATGTTTATTATTATTAATGTTGGGGGCGTCAACTCCTGACCCCGAGGTTGAGGCCGTCATAATAGCAAATCCATGACAGGGTACGTGTTTACTCTGAATGGTGGTGCGATTAGTTGGTAGAGTTCCAAACAGTCTACAACGGTTGGCTCAACTGCTGAAGCAGAGTATATAGTTGCAAGTGAGGCTACAAAAGAAGCCGTTTGGATGAGAAAATTTGTTTCTGAGTTGGGAGTTGTTCCTAGAGTTGAGGAGCCTATTGTGTTGTATTGTTATAACAACGCAGCAATAGGACAAGCCAAGGAACCTAGGTCTCATAAAAATTCCAAACATGTTTTGTGACGCTTTCATTTGATTAGGCAAATCATTGAGAGAGGAGATGTCAAGATTGAGAGAGTTGACACATATAACAACGTAGCAAACCCACTCACAAAGTCATTATCTCAGATTCACTTTGATCTCATAAAGAGAAGATGGGTATTAGATACCAAGGTGATTGGCTTTAGTTCAAGTGGGAGATTGAAAGTGTTTGTCCTAAACCTAATCATGTATGATGAGTTAGGAAGAACTTTCTTGTATTCTTATTAGATTTAATATTAATAAAAGACTTGTTTTGGTTTTAGTATGGGCTTTATAATGAGATTGTTCCATAGTTTAAAGTAAAGCTTCTAGAATTATAATGAGATTATAATAGTAAGATCTAGAAGATGATAACTTTAGACTTAAACAGTTCCTGATCATAGGATAACTAATCGGAAGTTAGTGAATCCGCAAAGATTGGTACATACTATGCTTGCTCCCTTCGGGAGGATGTCTGTTCTCATAGGCATTTGTGTGGTGACATTATAGCTAGTATGTAGGTGCTTATTAGGGAATAAGTTCACTGAACATGACTCGATAAGTTGGACAACTAATGGAGATTACTCACGTGTCAATAGTTATTCACTGAGTGAGAGTTGTACAAGTGTCCTTAGACTTGAGATTGTTAAAGTTATCTTGTATATAATGAAATGTGCTTTGGTTTAGTCCTTACTCTCAAGGACATCCATTAGGTCTATTCTGGGCATAGGGATTTGTATATGGAGATAGTTAACGTCAATAAAGAATCTGCCCCTTCCAGTATAGGAAGAGAATATCCTATGTTATTCTTAGTATGCGAGTTGTGGAATCTTTGGCCAGAGTGTATGAAATTAGAAAGGAGTTTCTAATTTGCATTAATATGAACTTAGCATTATGAATAAAAAATCATATGATTAAATTTGATAGGCCTTACACGAGATCCATGCCTTGTATTTAATCAAGATATTGTAAGGGTAGAAGGAATTTATTGTACGGTAACTAGTCACTGACAAGTTCTTGGTATTCTAAGCAGTGAATTCATATTATCAGGATAGTCGCGATATGTTGAGAAGCAACACTCACGATGTAGAATAAATATAATTAATCAGTTAATTATATTTAATGAATTTTAAAATTCATATAAATAATAAATAGAAGGTTTATTATTATTTATATTGAACCTACAGGGTCACACCATAGAAAGATTAATTTATTGATGAAGGTATTTTGAGAGAGCAAGATGTTTTCTAAAGAGTTTAGAAAAAATTATAATGATTAAAATAGTTTTAATTATTATTTAAACATTTTATAAGATAAAGTGTGGGATTTAGATAATAATACATATTGATATATTAATTATATGAAAACCTAGTGAGCCCTATATAAAGAATGAGATGAGAAGGGTTTTGGTATACACTTGTGTTTTTGTGAAAACTTTGTTGCCACCCTCTCCTTCTTCTTCATCTATCTCTCTCTCAAAATAAAAGGGCGCCATTTTATAAAGCTTCATCTTTATAAAAGCTTCATTGAAGGATTATTTTTGGTGGATACCAGTAAAGTGCTTCACACTCTGAGGAGCAACTGCTAGCATCCAATATTATCAAGCTTCGATTTTTAAGGTATGATATGATTCCTCCGCTTCCTTGATTTTATATGTTTTTCTATATGTGCGATACATGGTTTTATGGAATAATTGTTATATCATGCTTACGCTCGTTCGTAAATTCCTTCACACATGAGCCTATGCTAGCATGGCAAGTTCTAAATCCTTAAATTCACTATCACTTCATTAAAGATTAACACGCTATCTTATAAGTTTGCGACGCTCATAAGACGAATAACCACAACTAATACTAGGTTATCATACATTCACCACACACTAAGGTATCGAAACAAATTAACTAAAGAAATCAATAAGTAAATCCGCTAGAACCCCACGATAACGATTAGCCCATAATCGGACTCATCATCAACGTGGCATCCGATGAAAGCATGGTATAATAAACATAGTCTTTCTGCTGATTAAATAATAAAACCAAGTATGAAACAAGAGTAAGGTTCATGAATAAGAAAAGTAGCATCCAAGTTACAACTTAGAACAAAGATTCATAAGTAAAAACAAGATCTTCTTCGTCTTCATTGAATCGTGCTAAAACGGTCTTCTTATGCCTCTCCTTGTGCTCTGGAACGTCCCTCTTCTTGGAAAACGCCATTTATTTAAGTATATATACCAGCTTATGCAAGTAGAAGTCCTCCAATTAGAATTTGAGTAGAATCAGGATTCCTACATCCCGACTCAGTGTGGCTGCGCGCTTCATTAGCGAGGGCGCGCTGGCTTTCTATTGTTTGGGCGCGGCCGCGTGCTATACCAGCGCGGGCGCGCTAGACCAGCGCGGGAGCGTCGTGCTTCTGAAAAAACTTCTTCTTTTCTTTAGTTCTTGCTGCAATTGAGTTGGCTTCTCGAGCTTTATTCCTTGGACATCATCCTAACACCATATTAGCACCAAAATAATGTTAATTCACCTGATTCCTGGAATAATGCCTGAAATGCAAAAACACTAGAAAACACATTAAAACACCAACAACTTGAGTACAAATGCATCAATTTAAAGCTTACTAGAGCAGTATAAAGTGTCATAAATGCCACTCAACAGTGAGCAAGCTAATAAGATGGTATCGGGTACTATCAGCTTACTTTTATAATATTTAAATTTGTTAATTGATCTGCATGTGATGGAAATTATGTTACTATTTTTGAAATTATGTTATCGATGATCTAACCGTTATGTGATTTATGTTTTTAATATCTTGATCTATGTGTTTGCCTATTTTCAAGTTTGTAAATTACTTTCATGTCATATTTGAATTTTGAATTGTTTGTGCTAAATTGAGTTATAGATAATTGATTGTCATTAATATAATATTTTATTAATTTTATCATAAATTTTATTCGGGGGTTGGGTTACTTTAATTATTTTCCTAAAATAACTACCCTGTTTAATTTTAAAAAGAACTCTAAAAGAGTCTTATCATTTCTGACTCTTAAACTTCCTATATACGTGGCCCTCAATTATATCTATTACTGAATCTTGTAATCATATCATTTCAGTGATTAATAATATATTTTCTTACCAAGTTGGTAAGGGACGAGGACATAGACCATTAGGAATAGGTGTCAAACTTGGCTAAAACTCTCTGTGTTATTTACTTGTTGTTTATTTCTGCATTGCATATCAAGTGTCAGCTTGCTGAAAGCATTTATTTGAACTTGATAGCAAGCTGTCTGACAGTTTGATAAATATTCAGTAATAATTTAAAATTTATATTAGTTAGTCATAACACCTATTCATCCTATCTCGGTGTAGAATTTCAAAAACTTGATACATTTAGCATTTCAATGCATATTTTCTAAAGGCATTACAAATATTAATATCTCAATTATTAATTTAAACAATACAGTAGAAATTGGATAAATAAATACCCTTGGGACCATAAAAATATACATTCATTTAGAGATATCATTTATTTATCTATTAATAAATATTTTATTTATTGATAAATAAATGAATATTTATTCATTTAGAAATTATTTTCATGTTTTTCTATATAATTTCTTTACTACATTTTATTTTAAAATATACCTATAATTTATTTTGATTTGAATATTTTGAAATATTTAATTACATTCATTTTTCTTAACATTCTAAATTAGTTTTATATGTATGTATGCATGAAACACGTACAATCATGAGTATTCCACTATATGTTGAACATAGGAGACAATGCGTTCAATGTGAGAATATTAAAAGGTAATATATTTAAAAATCACTCGTAATCATCTATATATTCCACATCTTATTTTAACATTATAGTTATAAACGAATAATGATCAGTCAGATGAAAAGTATTTATTAAATTAAATATATTCATATATTTATATAAATATAAATATAATATTCAAACTATTTTGGTTATTCATTTATATTTAAAAAGGAATTATAGAGACTTAGTTTTTTTATTCATTAATGCATTTAGAGAGATTATTCATTTATTGAGATTATTTATTTACCATACATTCATTTATGAAGCCTCTCAGTACACTGAGAATTGTTATTTATTCTATTTTAGTCTAAAACATTGTTTTTTCGTCATTTTTGGTTGTTATGCTCCACCCTTCCACTTACCCTCATAATTAGAGAAATTGTTAGAAAATGGAAAGTTTGAGGCATATTTTATATATGTTCTTGATATGATTTCCGGAAGCTAACACTTGGAGGTTGTGACATGAGGACTTCAACTTTCATATTTGGATCTAAGACATTTTCTTAGTGGAATCCATGAATACATTGCGACAAAATTGCTTGTTTCAAATCCCACATTGATATTGTAAAAGAAAGATATTGAGTTTATATATCATCTTGTGTTAGTGTTGTTTACAACTACTAGCATAAGTGGAATGCTTGTGTGGCCTAGTGTCTTATATTTTTCTTTTCTATTACAAGTTTAATTATTTATATTGATTATTTAATATTTAATATAAAATATATTCAGTAAGGATTATTTTAATCATACTCGGAATATATTTTGTATTATTAATATTAATTAATCAGGATATAATATAAATAATAAGGAAAACATATTTTGTTTACTTTTTCTGTTTTGTTACTTGGTGTACCACATCGAGTAAAATAGAAGAAGAGTAACTTGAGATGCCTATATATTGAGAGGTACACTTGAGATAAATAAAACACAAGTCTCGGTGCCTACCTCGCAAACATATATGAGTTGCTAAGGTTTTTTGGGCAAACTAAGGTGCGAGTCGCCGTTGATCATTGTTGGTTCTGTGGCCAGATTGATCTGTTGTTGTTTTATCCTGGAACCGATATTGCTATATTCCATCACAGCTTAAGTGGGGGGCAATAATCTCTTCAAGAACAGTCAAGTCCTCTTGAAGGGTTTGGCGACTCAGCTGTTGTGTTCTTCTTCTTATCATAATTTGGAAAGCGATAAGAGATAAGTTTTCTTTACTTTCTTTGTCAATTACAGTCTCTGATTATAGTTTGTTATTGCCTTCGTATTTTGTTTCGTGAGTTGGTTATTTGGTTATTTGCCTTGTTCTTGTTATTATATATATAACTGCCCATTGTTGCTGTGTAGTTAGAATTATATCCAACAATCTTGAAGAGATTAGAGTTATATATATAGTTAATTAGCAAGATGGTTAACGAAACTAGTGATGTTCCTAAAACTGTTGAGACTGGTTCTGGTTCTGGTGGTACTACTACCATTGACTGGACCACATATCGTTTCCCTAGCCAATTGATTTATCGGGTATGCCTAATAAATTCAGTGGTGAAGCTTCTTTTTCTCGTTGGTAGAAAATAATGAAGCTCTGGTTAACGATTAAGGGTCTATGGTTAGTGGTACAGTATGATCCTCCTGGGTTGGATCAAGAGAAGGCTGAATCTATTAAAGCTTATGCTTTATGGGCTGAGAAGGATGGGGTGGCTAGGGCAGCCATTTTGCAGCCTTGGAAAACACCTTATTCAATATTTATTCATCATATGCCTATACTGCTAAAGTCTTATGGGATAAGCTGGACCAAACCCATAATACTGATTCTTAAGGTCTTGAGAAGTATTATGTGGCTAGGTTTCTTGATTTCAAGTTGGTGGATGGGAAATCCATGACTGAATAGGTTCATGAGTTTGAGATTTTGGTTCATGCTTTGGGTGAGTCCGATATGGTCTTGCCTGAGAAGTTTTGAGTGATGTCTGTGATTGAAAAGCTTCCTAAGTCTTGGGAAGAGTTTGCTCTCTCCCTGAAAAGACGGAAAGGAGAAATCACAAGGACTAACTTGATGTTGGACATCTCTGTACAGGAGCAGCACAAGTCCAAACAGGGACATGTGTTGCCTGTGGAACATGGGAGCTCGAAGGTGAATGTAGTGACTGTAGGACCGAAAAGAAAGGTAGTTACTAAGAAGGATAACATTAAACCTGACAAGAACAAGGCTAAAAACCCAAAGGGTAACAAACCTTGTTGATCTTGTGGACAGGTTGGTCATTGAAGTAAGGACTGTTCAAGTAAGAAAGCTAAGAAAGTTGGAGTGGTAGCTCAAGCAAATACTACGCTTGGATTGGGAACCACGAGTGGGCCAGTAGCTAACATGATCATTGGTGAGGTTGTTGCCTCTGGAACCGATAACGGGTATGTTACTTACAATCCTGTACTACTTTTCACTTATCTGTCAGATGAATGGTTGATTGATACTGGAGCTAATGTACATATTTGTGCTGATATTAGCTTGTTTGTATCTTATCAACAGATTCATGGAGTGACAGTGACGATGGGGAATGCTAGTGCTGCACAAGTGCTTGGAATAGGAAACGTGGACCTGAAATTTGCTTTTGGGCGGATTCTATCTCTCACTAGAGTGCATCATGTTCCCTCTATTCATACAAATATTATAAGTGGAAGTTGTTGAGTTAAGAACGGCTTTGAACTTTCTTTAAGATGTAATAAAGTAGTTAGTACTCATACTAGTACATTCTTTGGCAATGGTTACTTGTCTGATGGTTTGTTTTTAATAAATGTTGAACCCGTTTTGGGTGGTCTTATTAATGATATTATTACACCTTCTGTTAATTATGTAGAATCATCTGATTTGTGGCACTTACGACTTGGTCATTTAAATTTTGGTGCTCTAAAGAATATGATGAATTTAGAGTTGATTCCAAAGTACGCCACTGATAAGAAATCTAAGTGTCAAGTGTGTGTAACTGCTAAACAGACAATAATACCTTTTCATAATATTGTTAGGGATTCAGACTTGTTAGATTTAGTGCACTCAGACATATGTGAATTTGGTGGTGTGTTGACTAAGGATCACTGCATATATTTCATTACATTTATAGATGTTTGTAGTAGATATTGTTATGTTTATTTGCTTAAACATAAGGATGAAGCACTAGATAAATTCATTATGTATAAAAAAAAGTTGAAACACAAACTGGCAAAGTACTTAAACGTTTGAGGTCTGATAGAGGTGGTGAGTATACGAGTACCTTGTTTAATGAATTTTGTGCAAGAAATGGTATAGTTCATGAGGTTACTCCACCATACATACCTGAGTCTAATGGGGTAGCAGAACGAAAGAAACGGAACTTTTAAAGACATGATTAACAGTATGCTAATTAATTCTGGGTGGCCTAAGTACATGTGGGGAGAGGCTCTGAATACGGCTTGCCATATTCTGAATAGAGTCCCTATGAAACATATGGACAAGACACCATATGAATTATGGAGAAAGCGTAGGACAAGTTTGAGTTATCTTCGTGTGTGAGGGTGCCTTGCTAAGGTGCTTGTCCCTGAACATAAGAGAAAGAAACTGGGTCCGAAAACTATTGATTGTATCTTTCTGGGCTATCTTGAAACCACAACTCCTATAAGATTTTAAGTATTGAAATCTGACATAGATGGTATTATAGCAAATACGATAGTTGAGTTTCGTGATGCAACTTTATTTGAGGAAGTATTCTCTGGTCTACCTTTGGGTAGTTCTGAGGATGATCCTACTCACACATCGAGTTCTATTCCTCATCATGTAGAAAAGATGACAAATGTGGGGGTGGATCCTGGTAGTAGCTCTACTCCTAATGGAGTAGAGGAACCTAGAAGGAGTAAGCGTGCAAAGGTAGTCAAGGACTTTGGAAGTGACTTTATCACTTACAATGTCGAAGATGAGCCTTTAACTTTCCATCAAGCCATGGATTCTTCGGAGTCAAGACATTGGAAAGGCGCTGTAAAGAGTGAAATTGACTCAATTACTTAAACTAAACATGGGAGTTAGTTGATCTCCCTCCTAGGTGTTCTACTATTGGATGTAAATTGATCTTCAAGAGGAAACTAAACCCTGATGGCTCAATAGATAAGTACAAGGCTAGGCTAGTTTTTAAGGGCTTTCGGTAAAGGGAAAGCATTGATTATTTTGATACATATTCTCCAGTTGCCCGAATGACAACAATCAGAATGCTTATTGCATTGGCTTCTATACATGGTCATATCATCCATCAAATGGATGTAAAGACAGATTTTCTTCATGGTGACCTTGAAGAAGAGATTTATATGGATCAGTTTGAGGGATTTGTTGCTTCTGGTAATGAGAGGAAAGTATGTAGACTAGTCAAGTCCATCAATGGCCTTAACCAAGCACCTATAAACTAGCATAAAAAGTTTGATGAAACTATTTTTGACTTCGAGTTTTAGTTAATGAAAGTGACAAGTGTGTCTACTATAAGGTTAGAGGTAATGATTGTGTGATTATGTGCTTGTATATAGATGATATCTTGTTATTTGGAACCAATATTGAGATTATTAACGAGACAAAGAGTTTCTTGAAGAGGCACTTTGAGATGAAGGATATGGGTGAGGCTAGTGTGATTCTTGGGATCAAGTTGACTCAGTCAACTGATGGAATAACTTTGTCATAGTCTCATTATATAGAGAAATCTATACTTGAGAAGTACGGTTATTCAAATCGTAGAATCGCTAGTACACCATATGATTCAAAAGTTGCCTTAGTCAAGAATAGTTCAGGAGTTCCTATGTCTCAGTTAAGGTATTCTCAGATTATTGGGAGTTTGCAATATCTTGCTAATGTGACTAGGCTAGATATTTCTTATTCTGTGTCTAAGTTGGCTAGATATATAAGCTGTCCAAACAAGACTCATTGGGAGGCACTGGATAGAGTTCTTAGATATCTGAAGGGAACTATTTCCCTTGGCTTGCATTACCGGAGATTTCCGGGGGTACTCAAGGGGTACAGTGATGCAAGTTGGATAGCTAAGAAATCTGGTTCCAATGGAGTGACTGGATATATGTTTACCCTTGCGGGTGGAGCAGTGTCCTGGAAGTCTTCCAGACAGACTTTGATTACTCGGTCTACTTTTGAGGCTGTGTTGTGTGCACTTGATGCCACGGGGACGGAGGCTGAATGGTTACATGGACTCATGAGTATGTTACCTGTAGTAAGCAAGCCGCTTCCTGCCATTTTTGTTCATTGTGATAGTCGTACAACTATCGACAATATCAGAAGTGTGAAGTATAATGCTAAGACAAAGAGACACATCCAAGTTGGACTGAAGTCTATAAGGGGTCTTGTGTCTGATAGGATTATTGTTATAGAATTCATAGGAACTTAGGATAATATAGCTGATCCACTGACTAAAGGGCTTGAGCATGATGTAGTCCTTAAGTCGAGGTTGGGGATGGGGCTGATAACCCATCATAATTCATCAACAGCGGGAACCCAATACACATGGGAGGAGATCCCTCGAAGTGTAATCAATGTGGTAATAACAAGTTATAAGGATGAATTGGTAGTACCTCTACCATATACATTTAGATACTTATATATCTGAGTCTATCCCCTATAAACCTTAAGAGGTACTTGAATTGCTAGTTAGCAAGAGTTCTTTGAACTCTAAATTGGGTCAAGTCGTTTGACGAGATGATAGCAGTACATCTCTGGAGATGCCCATCTAAGCGAATGTAATTGTGTGGTTGCAATTAGAGAAAAGGGTTATTCCTCGAAACATTCGACGAACAGGATCGAGACATGACCATTAACGTCTCAAAGTCGCAGATTGGCACCATAGCCTTTGACTTGTCGTCGTTTATGGAGTGTGGTTACACCCAACGAATAAAGATTCAAAGTGAAATATTTCATCTGTATCCAGTAGCCATCGAAGTAGAGGACTTAGGAGGGTTTAAACCCGGAAGGGTACCTACTCTGAAAAACATGTCATGTATTAAATCTGGTATGCAATTTAATTATGGATTTGTGGGGGATTGTTAGAAAATGGAAAGTTTGAGGCATATTTTATATATGTTCTTGATATGATTTCCGGAAGCTAACACTTGGAGGTTGTTCCTTGACATGAGGACTTCAACTTTCATATTTGGATCTAAGACATTTTCTTAGGGGAATCCATGAATATATTGCGACAAAGTTGCTTGTTTGAAATGGGTTACGGGGATTTTGTCCCACATTGATATTGTAAAAGAAAGATATTGAGTTTATATAGTATCTTGTGTTAGTGTTGTTTACAACTACTAGCATAAGTGGAATGCTTGTGTCGCCTAGTGCTAGTGGGAACTCTTATATTTTTCTTTTCCAATTACAAGTTTAATTATTTATATTGATTATTTAATTATTAATATAAAATATATTGAGTAAGGATTATTTTAATCATACTCTGAATATATTTTGTAATATTAATATTAATTAATCAGGATATAATATAAACAATAAGGAAAACCCATTTTGTTTACTTTTTCTGTTTTGTTACTTGGTGTACCACATTGAGTAAAATAGAAGAAGATTAACTTGAGATGCCTGTATATTGAGAGGTACACTTGAGATAAATAAAACACAAGTCTTGGTGCCTAACTCGCAAACATATATGAGTTGCTAAGTGTTTTTCGGCAAACTGAGGTGCGAGTCACCGTTGATTATTGTTGGTTCTGTGGCCAGATTGATCTGTTGTTATTTTATCCTGGAAGCGATATTGATGCATTTCATCACAGCTTAAGTGGGGGGCAATAAGAGATAAGTTTTCTTTACTTTCTTTGTCAATTACAGTCTCTGATTATAGTTTGTTATTGCCTTCGTGTTTTGTTTCGTTAGTTGGTTATTTGGTTATTTGCCTTGTTCTTGTTATTATATATATAACTGTCCATTGTTGTTGTGTAGTTAAAATTATACCCAACAGAAATTAGGTGCACAGAAAATACAGTGCTTAAGCTTTATGTATTTGAATATTATCGTGTCCCAACTGTATCATCTAGGTAAAAGTATAAACCTGGCATTTGTTAATTAGTAAAACTTCCGCAGAAATTTGAAAAAATAGGTTAGTATTTGACTGTGCTTTGGGTGTTAGTAGTATCGCTAATGCTAGAGGATTATGCTTGTTTTGGGATAGTGAGAAGATTTCCTTTAACTTGGTTTGGTTCTCTCAAAACCAAAATCTAATGAATTTTGTTCTGTGTGACCAGATTAACTTCTTAAAATGGAGTGCGATTATGAGCTGCCGGATTTTTAATGAGAGAGCTTCTAATTGTATATCGGTTATTCCTCTTAGTGTCAGAGCTCCTTGTGACAACTTGAAGTGGGCACTCTTGAAAGATGGAAACTACACAGTTACAATAGCCTAAATAAATCTTATAACTTTGATAATTTTCACCATGCTTGGATAAATATGTGGAAACTCTAGACAGTTCTAAAAGTGTGTCACTTTCTATGGCGATTCTGCACAGTTTGAGCTGTTGTAAAATCAAGACACATGTTATAATCAGATGATTGTCTGAGGTGTAAAAACACTCTTGAGACAATTTATCACGCTCTATTTTTTATGTCCACTTTCTATGATCTATGGACTACTAGTGGGTGTGAGGAACTGCAATGCAAAGAAGAATTCTCAAATTTCAAACACTTGTCTGGAGGTAACTGGGAAATCCGAAAAGCTCCAACAAAAAAACAGCCACAATAATGTGGTATATCCGGTACAGACATAATGAATGGGTTATTTTATCAAAGGAGACTCCACATCATCATTTAGTAGTAGATCGAATGCATCGCTTGGTTGAGGATTTTAACATTAGGAAGCACGGGTGTTGGTGCGAAATACGGAAATATGTAAACTCGACAAACTTGAAAATATTGAAATTCGGGTGTGGCGGGATATGTTATAATAAAATATTATTTTTAAATATATTATATATATTTAATAAATTTTATTTATTAAGTTTATTTTCATTGAATTTAATATAGTTTCTCCCCAAATTAATAATTATAAAAATTATTATTATTCCAAATTCAGTTTATTTTCAATATAAAGTGTTCTGTTTAATTCTTTCAATTACATAAAAGCCCACTAACTCATGTCCACTCAATTATAAATATAATATTATAATAAATAGAAATGGGTGCAGCCCAGATTTTACTTTATTAACTGCACCTACTCAAAAATATCAGACATCCATAATTACATGTACATATGTGACACATGATGCCCACATATCATAATCCAAAGTAGATGAAGTTCTGAAGCCGCCGGAGTTGTGATGGGCGGATGGCAGTGACGATGATAAAACAAAACGGGTCTCTTCCCATCTCTTCTCCTATCATGTTTCTAATTAGGGGTCGTTATTGAAAGTTAAAGTCAGTAAAAAAAAATACTATTTATGCCCTCCCCACACCCCGCAAATCTCATTAGGAAAATATGGGGATACGCCGCGTGGCGCACTCCATACGTATCTAACCGCACCCCCGAACGCACCCGCACCCCATACGCACTTCGTGCACAGTTCGTCGGGTGGTGGCGCACCCCTGCTTCCTAACAAGTATCAAAATAAAAATTTATGGTACGAAACACAAAACTCAAATTGTAACTCTTGTAAATTTATGGTACGAAACACAAAACTCAAATTGTAAATTCAAGGAATTCTGTAACCTTTCTAAATTTTTAATACTAAATTGTAACTCTTGTCGCAAGTGGAATTTTACAGGCACTACTGATAATATATTTGTGACTCGTGGATGGCTAAAGCTAAAGGATAAGGCTATGTTGATGTACCAACACTTTTAACAAGTTAAGGGCAGCAAGAACAACCTATTGCCTCACGTGTGATCCTAACAGGAATAGTTTGATTCAGTCTTGTAGACAGTTTCTTTTAATATCTTTCTTAATTATATGTTATGTTTATGTCTTTTATTTCCATTGTGTTTGTTTGAGGGCCATGTGCAAGGGCCATATGCAGTGGCACCACTCGCACACCCTCACGTACAGCTCTCATATTAGGTGATGTATTATCACTTGGTTTAAATCTTGATTATATTGCATGGTCTCATATTAAAAGGGTCTCATGTTAAAAGAGATGGGACTATGTTGCTCATCACCTTGCTAGAATTGTCCTATTAGGCTATTCCCAGAGTGGCCAAAAATTTTCTATTCCAATAGTTTGGTCCAAATTCATATATCATTATTATATTCTTTCAACTATTTAGATATTATTATTTTAATATTTTGATACTAATTCGCATACCTATTAATTCTATTGGACCCAAAATGAATCGGATATCATATTAATATAAAACTTAATAAATTAATAAAATTATAAAAATATTAAATTTTAACAAAATTAATAATATTACATTCAATTAAATATAAAAAATATCAAATATTAAAAAATATTATAAAACTACTTAATAAATATATAATAACCTTCAATCAACAAATATATAAAATATATAAAGTTAATAATTTATTTTTAAAAAGATATCGACCTAAATTTTGATGTGCACTATTCACTAATCAAAATTTGGAGGCAGTTGTTGGATAGATTTGGACGGAATTGGTCAAAATTTAGGCCTGTTATTGATTAAAAACTAGGTCATATTTATTATTAGGGTCCGTGAGCTTCGAGACTCGATTTGATTGCTCTCGTGTCTCGTGACTCAATCTGCCTTTCACAAGATGTCTACGTACCTTGCTGTGTGCCAAAGATCAAATCAAAAAATATAGTTCTGATTTGTGGGGTGAGACCCTTTATATAGGCATGGAATGCCTTGAAATTAGGTTAGGGTTAGGAGACTTTGTGGGCAAGTCTCAGATTTAGAGTGGACTTTGGAGTCCTATAATGCAGGAAATTGATTCATTATCCCATGAGATTTCTTGGAGGCCAATCTCCAAGGAATTGTGTCCTTATTTGGACTTTACTTATCATCTGGTTTTTCTAATATTAATTAATTACGAAATTAATTAATATTCAGGCATTTGGGCCCTTTATAATGGGGTTTATTGTTGGCCCAACCGGGGCTTAATTAATGCGATATTAACTGCGCAACCAAGGTTTATTTTTCTCCCTATCATTTCCCCCCCAACTTTCGAGAAATTATAAAAGATTTCACGGAAGTTAAGTTCATTTAATCCCTTACAGGGTATCGTTCTCTGCGTAAAGTATGGAGCGACCTACATATTTACAACGATTTGCCTTATATGTGGCTTCAGGATATTTTTTGGAACTTTCCTGTTATTTTCCTTACCTTATTCCTATTTTTTAGGAATTTTCTGAAATTTTCCTTAATTTCCAATAATTTCCCTTCATTTTCTGGATTTTTCACTTAATTTATGGAATTTTCCCTTAATTTCTAGAATTTTCCCTTAATTTTCAGAAAAAATACTTATTTTTTCTAAAATTTTCTTGAATTGTTCTATTATTTTTTTCAGACATTCTTATTTTCTGAATTTCCCAGAAAATTTTCCATCTTTCTTTCTCTTTTTTTTTATAATTTCGACCAATTTCAACCAGGACTCCCTTTCGACTAGGATCCTGGTCGAATTATGGTCCTTTTTTTATCCTGGTCGTGGTCTTTTATACATGGGTTTTGTTGATGGGTTTTCCCTGTGGCCCATCTTTTCATGGGCTTTTTCTTTTCTAACTTTTTCTAGAACGCTCCAGAATCTTCTATATACATGCACTTATATTTTATTTTTTATTTTATTCTCTTTTAGGAGAATCTGGAAGGTTGCAGAATTGGGCCTATGTTAATGGGCTGGACTTTTTGACCGGTTATAACCGGTTGATATGCCATTTTACCGGCCTAGTGACCGGTTGGGGAGTCCTATATAAGACTGGGGGAGTGAAGTCAATTCTCACACTTCACTTCCTCATTTATCATTTCTCATTTCTTCTCTCCAAATCCTTAGATTTTTCCGGTGAAATCACTCTTTTCCGGCTACCTTCCTCCTCCTTCCTCAGCTTCAAGCTTTACTCCAACCTCCATTAATGGTAGACAAGAGCTCAGAGAGGGCAGCGAAGATTGCTTCAGCTTCCAAACGAGGTAATGACATTGAAATTCGTTCTTCTTATATATCGTTGATAGATATGATTAACACTAGGGGAGACGAATACTCATCCACAACTCATTTAGATTCCTTTGATTATTGTAATAAATGGTATAATACGGCTAGTATCGACCTCCTTAATAGCACTTACAATATTTGTCCTCCCCTCAAAATAATTCATGTTGACGGTGGTGATTGTATATGCCACTGAAAACCAGATACTCTCTTTGTTTATGAAGATGCCCTTTATGTTGGGCTTAGGTTTCCCTTCCATGAATTATTCCTAGATTATTAGTTGATTTGCAGATTAATCCTTGCCAACTTCCCTCAAATTCCTGGAGGAATATCCTTTATTTATGGTCTTATGCCTTAGGCAAGGTTTCCCCTTTTCGGTAGTTATTTTTAGGAAAATTTTCCAATGTTATAACAGTGCCCAATCCACTTGTGGCTGGGTTTACATTAGGCGGAGGCCCAAATGCCCACATATTTCAACAGTGCCTCTATCCCGGATAACAACCATAATTGGAAAAGTAGTTTTGTTGGTTTAAAATGGGAAATTGGTGATTGGGCCACCCTTTTTCGATCTTCCTTCGGCAAAGTTAACGATGTCAGCCCCAAGACCATTAGCCTCATAGAAGATGAGGATATTATATATAAAGAGCTTATTAAATAGGAGGGTCAGACTACCAGTTGGATTCTATTGGAGGAGCTCTCCCTGATTCATGTGGGACTTTCTTCGGTCACTCAGAAGGGTACTTCTCGCTCTCTATAATTTCTTCCCTTTTTTAGACGTTATTAACATAACTTATTTTTTTGTTTCTATTTTTTTTTCAACGGCTCAGTAGATAAACAATGATGTCGTGCCGGTTGTTGAGGAAACAGCCAAGATGAAAAAGGCTCGGCTTGCGGGGTTGGATACTCGTAGTAAGGCTACAGAGCCTAGCTTCCTGAAGAAGCACAAAAAGCCTATGGTGGAGGCCTCTTCGGCGGGCACTGAAGCCCCAGTCGTTCCTACTTCCACACCTACAGGCTCATTTTAGCCTCTCTGGGGTTTTCACCATGGAGACACCGTAGTTGGTTCCACGGAGCACGCTTGGGATTGGTCCTACCATTCCATCACCCCCAAGGATTTTACCGATGTGGTGGCAGGCCCGGACTTGGATCCGGTGAAGCTTATGGGGGCTCAGTCTATTGCTTCGGTATATATTTTCTTGTATTAACTTCTTTTATTCCTATAGCTATGTTATTCCCTTGCCTTACATCCTTTTATTTCTCTTTTTCCTTTTAGGCCAATGCCTACTTTCAGGAGTCTATTAGACAGGCCAAATCCTGGAAGAAAGCTTTGGATAAGGCTGATAATGCCCTCAGGAGGCAACAGAGAAAATATGTTGCGTTGGAGAGGAAGATGAAGCACAAGAAGGAGGAGCTAGGGGAGGCTAATGCTGAGTTAGTTACTCTGAAGGCTGAGAAGGACAGAGTCATTGATGCTTACTTGGACATGGATAAGTTTACTCAGAGCATGCGAACTAGGGATATTCAGTTTTTCCCGGGTTTTTTAGGACCAGTTGGGACACGGCCCCTGGGACCGTGAACGATGCTTGTTCGGATATTAACCCGGAAGACTATCCTTGTCCAGATGACGAGACTTTACTACAGAGCTTCCGTACCAACGTAGTTGTCTCTGAGGACATCCATGTTACCCAGTCTCTTCCGGCTCCAGAGTAATCTTTCGGACCTTAGCTCTTCCTCTTCCGAGACTATTACTGTTGAGACATCGAGTGAGAGCGGTGGGGATGATATGGATGCAGAGGACACTTCTGCTCCTTAGAGTTCTTATTGGCCCTGTGTGGCTTTGTTATTTATGATCGGGACATGGAATAGTCTCTTTACTTATCAAACTCTATGTTTTCATATTCGAATTCATGCACTTAGTTTATTTATTATAACTTTGTGTGATGTAGGAACTTAATACCAAATATCAGAAACTTTATAAATTCCATAAACTCTTGGGATTCATCCCCTACATAAGTCTTGGTAAAACTAAAACTTGAAATAATAGTCTTATAGAACATAAAATCCTAAGCAAGCAAAGCTTCAAGGTGCTTTTTGTTGGATTTTAAACGCAGTGGGGGCATGGCAAAACACTTTTACACATATAAAATCCAAATAAAAGCATACAGATCATGAATAAAAATTCGAGGGATCGAATCTAACTTTTAAAAATAATTCGGAGACAACGATCAGGGATCCTTAGCAGTTGCTCCTCAAGTGTGAAGCACTCCACCGGTATCCATCAAGAAAACGATGTTAAGGAGGAGGAAGGAGGTGGAGAGAATTGAGTTTTCCAAACTTTTTTAGTTTTGTGTGGGTTAAAATAAAATTAGGGTCTATAATAGTGTATTTATAGGCAAAATTTTCAGCTGAAATTTTCTCATAAATATTATTATTATTATCCCATTTATTATTCTCATTAATAATTAAAACACCTTTTAATCATTAATCCTTTTTCTAAACACTTTAGAAATAATTTTCTCTCTTGATTTTAATTTCCAAAAATTAAATCCTTTAATTAATAATATTAAGAACTTTTCTTAATTAATTTCTAATCAATTAAATCTCATTTAATCAATTATTAAATTTTCTAATTAATTATTTATTTCATAAATAAATAATTATTAGCCATTATTAATTAATTCCTCCACCATTAAATCATTCTCTTTTTATGGTGTGACCCTGTAGGTTCAATATTAAGCCGGTAGTAGAAATAAATAATAATAAAACTATTTTATCATTATTTATATAAATTCTCTAATTTATTAAATATGATTAATTAATTAATCATATTTATTCTACATCGTGAGGGATACTTCTCAGCATATCGCGACTATCCGGATAATATGAATTCACTGCTTAGAATACCAAGAACCTATTCAGTGAATAGTTACCGTACAATAAACTCCTTCTACCCTACAATGTCCCGATTAAATACAAGGCATGGATCTCGTGTCAAGCCTATCTAATTCAATCACTTGCTTACCATTTACTATGCTTAGTTCTATGCAAATTAGAAACTCCTTTCTAATTTCATTCACTCTGGCAAGAGATTCCTGAACAAGCATAAGTGGATCAGCCTTGAACATTCGCTTCCTTCACTGGAAGGGGTAGATCCTTTATTGATCATACACTATCTTCGTGTACAAATTCCTATACCCAGAAGAGCCCTAATAATTGTCCCTGGAGACTAAGAACTAAACCAAAGCATAGTTCAGTGTACACAAGATGACTATGATGACCTCAAGTCTAAGGATACTTGTACAACTATCACTATGTGAACAACTGCTGACACGTGAGTGAACTCCATCAGTTGTTCAGCTGTGCGAGTCATGTACAGTGAACTTATTCCATAATAAGCACCTACATACTAGCTATAGTGTCACCACACAAATGTCTATGAGAACAGACATCCTTCATAATGAAGTAAGCATAGTATGTACCGATCTTTGCGGATTATTAATTACCAGTTAATAATCCTATGACCAGGAACTATTTAAGTTTAGAGTTATCATCTTTTTAGGTCTCACTATTATGATCTCATCATAATCCATAAAAAGCTTTACTCTAAACTATGGTATATCTTATTTAAACACTTAAATAGATAAAGCCCGTAATAAAAACAAAACAAGTCTTTTATTAATATCAATGAAATTAAAACAGATTACATAAAATTTATTCCTAAATCCTCATACATGATTGGACTTAGGACATATTCCTTTCAATCTCCCACTTGTACTAAAGCCAATCACTCTGGTATCTAATACCCATCATGTCATTATGACGATCAAAGTGACTTTCATAAAGTAGCTTTGTGAGTGGGTCTGCTATGTTGTTATGTGTGTCAACTCTAATTCAATACAATATAAGAAATGTTACCGCGCTCCCACTAACCCTTTTGTAGACGCATGGTTCATCTGCGTTTTTGATAAAATCAAACTCTTTGATTGTCTCATCAAAATGAATGTTCCATCTTCGAGAAGCTTGCTTTAAACCACATATGGTTCGCAGTAGCTTACACACTAGGTTTTCATTTCCCTTGGAAAGAAAACCATCTGGCTATATGCCTGATCACATAGTCGTAGTAAGCAGCAATCGCAAGCAAAATACGAACTGATTTTAACAGGGCTACAGGTAAAAAGTTTCATCAAAGTCAATCCATTGCCTTTGTTTGAATCCTTTTGCCATAAGCCTGGCCTTATAGGTCTCCACCTGGCCATCTGCTATAATCTATCTTTTGTATACCGTATACATAGATTCCATTCTGGATTTCATGGCACTATGCCATCTCTCTGAGTCAACACTACTCATAGCCTCATTATAGGTCACAGGGTCGTCATCATCAATGATCGACAACTCATTGTCATTCTCAATGACAAGGCCATAATACCTCTCAGGTTGGCGAGACACTCTCCCTGATCTATGAATGGGCTGTTCCACAAAAGGTTGTTCAGTCAGAACAGGTGTTTCCACTTGATCCGTAGTAGTTTGTGCTTCTTGAACTTCATCAAGTTCAATTTTGCTCCCACTGTTTCCTTCAAGGATAAACTCCTTTTCCAAGAAGGTAGCATGTCTGGAGACAAACACCCGATGATCGGTGCAAAAGTAATACCCTAAAGTCTCTTTAGGATATCCCACAAAACTACATTTTCCGGATCGATATTCCAGCTTATCTGGGTCAACTTTCTTGACATAAGCTGGACATCCCCAAATCTTAACGTGTTTAAGACTCGGTTTCCTTTCTTTCCATATCTCATACGAAGTTTGAGGAACAGATTTTGGAAGGCACCTTATTCAGTAAATATGCTGAGGTTTCCAATGCATAACCCTATAGGAATACTGGAAGATTTGCATAGCTCATCATGGACCGAACTATGTCTAACAAAGTTCGATTTCTCCTTTCAGATACTAATCTGGAGGAGTCCACTGGGAGACTATACCATTTACTTTGAGATAACTCAGAAACTCTCCGTTCAAGTATTCACCACCTTGATCTAATCGAAGAGTTATAATACTATGTTTGGTTGTTTCTCCACTTCATACTTATATTCTTTGAACTTTTCAAAGGCCTCAGACTTGTGTTTCATCAAACACATATCCGAATCCAGATCTATCATCTATGAAAGTAATGAAGTATGAAAATCCACCCATGGCTTGCGTAGACATTGGTCCACATACATCTGTGTGTACCATTCCTAGCAAATCTGCAGCCCTCTCTCCATGTCCACTAAATGGAGACTGTAGTGCCACAATGAAATGAGATTTTCATCATCCCTTTTCTTTTATTAGTTTGTTCAATCTGAAGTAAACTATGTCACATTTATACAGACCATTATTTAAAGTACCACGTCCATAAAGAATATTATCTCTAAGAATAGAACATTCATTATTCTCAATAATAAATGAAAATCCAGCCAAGTCTAACATGGGAATAATATTCCTCACAATCGAGGGAACAAAATAACAATTATTTAAAACAATAGTCTTGCCCGTAGGCATATATAAATGAAATGATTCTACATCTTCAGCAGCAACTCTTGCTCTATTTCCCATCAGTAGAATCACCTCCTCTTCCTCAAGAGTCCTACTTCTCCTTGGTCCCTGCAACAAATTGCAGATATGAGAACAACAGGCGGTATCTAATACCCAAGTAGAAATTTGATTTAATGACATATTCACTTCTATCATGAACATACCTGAATCAGAAGCGGTAGTCTCACTACCCTTCTTCTTCTTCAATTCTGCAAGGTAAACCTTGCAGTTCCTCTTCCAGTGCCCCACCTTGTTACAGTGAAAGCAAACAACTTTGCTCTTGGGGTCTTCAGCTTTTGGTGGAACTGGCGTTTTCTCACCTACTTTCTTCTTCTTGGAAGGGTTCCTCTTCCTTTTCTTAGGATTGGAACCTTTACCAATTAGAAGAACAGAACTCTTCTTAGGGGGAAATTTCGATTCCGCAGTCTTCAACATGTTGTGGAGTTCAGGCAAGCTAACATCCAACTTATTCATGTGAAAGTTCACAACAAACTGCGAGAACGAACTCGGAAGCGATTGCAAGACCAGGTCTTGGCTCAGCTCCCCATCCATGACAAAACCAAGTTGTCCAAGACGTTCAATCAAATTGATCATCTTAAGTACATGGTCATTCACAGATGATCCCTCAGACATCCTACAACCAAACAGCTCCTTCGATATCTCATATCGAGCTGTCCTCCCCGCCACATCATACAACTCTTGTAGATGTATGAGGATAGTGTGAGCATCCATATGCTCATGTTGCTTCTGTAGCTCAATGTTCATGGAAGCTAGCATGATGCATTGAGCAACATTTACATCATCTATCCACTTACGATACACAACATGTTCATCATTATGTGCATCACTAGCAGGTCAGTAGGCTTAGGTGAGTCAATCACGTATTCCAGCTTCTCAATCCTGAGAACAATTCTCAAGTTTCGAAGCCAGTCAGCATAATTAGGACCAGTCAATTTGTGAGCATCTAGTATGCTCCTAAGTGATAGTGCAGAAGACATAATGTACAAAGTAAATCTGTAAATGATAAACACATAACACTTAGCAAATATTTGATTTCATTTCAAAACACTATATGAATCAGGTCTTTATTCATAAGTGGCTCCCACTAGTTTTCCTAATTTATTCAACCCCCTACATGAAAAATTAAGCATTTATAATGCTAGTGGGAATAGGGATCCTACATTCCATTACACAACCCCGGCTGTGGCACGAAACGCCATGTAATGTTCAATAGGCAGACAACTCTTGTCAATTACATCTAATGTTATTCCCTAATCAAACTTTAGCCTCTTGAATAATTGAGTCACGGCTATGGCACGACAAACTCAATATTCTAAGTCAAGTCTAACCCAACATTCCGTACAATTGAATCAGTCCCCAAAGGCCCACGGCTGTGGCACGTAACGACCTTTAGATTCTTATTCAATGTACACATCTCTATGTAATAGACAAGTATTTCTTATTTCGAAATCAAAGCCCTCGGCTGTGGCACGAAACAACAATGATTCAAAAATAAGAACTACTTTTCTATCATGTTGGAAGGCAATGACCGACACAAGCCCGTTGTGTCATTGGCCAATTACTACTTGATATTATTTAATTTTAGAGGGATTATATTATGTTACAATCATAATCATATTATAAAGAGATTCTTCCTTTTAAATTAAATATTTCAAATCAATAATCAATAATCAAATGATTCCCAGATCGGGTGGAGCATTGTCAAGAGGCGTCACTTAATAACCCTTTCTTACAGATAAAAATTTGTTGTTGACAGAATCATCCTTTCTCTCATATCGAAAATTCATATTCAATTACGTGTTCCATAAACATAAGAATCTCATGATTGTATTCATAATATTATTATTAAGGTTATGAAACAATTTCACTATACTAGGTTGTCTAACAAACGTCTTATGTTTATTTAAGTTCACCTAAATCTATCATCGCATGATAAACTAAGCATATATCACATATATCAACATGAATAAACATCAAGGTAGGCATGTTACATCATCTAGCACATTAGTCTAAGCATTATACATCTCTATGTATCACATGAAGCATTTAAAAACAACTAAAACAGTCAAAAAACAGCTTTAAAACACTTCATGGAAATATAAACAGTTCAAAACTTTTATAAAAACTAAAATTGATCACTCCATTAGATCCGTCTCGGAAAAACGAATCCAACGGTATATTGCACGCCCAAAACGGAGTTACGAAACTCCCAGAAAATCAATTTTAATGTAAACAGTCGGGCTGTAACGCATTACAGGAACGCGTTACAAGCCCTGTAACGCATTCCGGTGATGCGTTACAGCCCTTTTAAGCCATTAAAAGGTGTAACGCATTTTGTGAATGCGCCACAGGTGTGTAACGCATTCCCGGAATGCGTGACACCCCTATTTGTTTTTTGTTTTCTTGCAGCCGCCGCCGCCTTTTCTCGAATTCCGTGCAAGTCAGACCTGACAGCCTGTTCTTTATTTCTCCGTGCCAACAGCAGAGTAACAGACAAGCAGCAGTACAAACAAATATACTTCCAATTCATATTTATATATATATGATTATTTAATTACGAATTTAATTGTAAGAACTTCAAAAATTCATAATAAAAAATCTATACATCCTAAAATTATGAAAAAAAATACCCAGACGATCTACAACACTTGTAGAACCCAGATCAACATTCAAAATTATTCTGAGAAACGATTTCTCATCAGACAAAATTAATCCATAATATAACTTGTAAAAATCATAATTAATTCATACAAGCACATAAAATTCTGAAATTTTTACCACAGATCTATATGCATACAACCTATGCTCTGATACCATTGTCGGATTTTAAACACAGCGGGGGCATGGCAAAACACTTTTACACATATAAAATCCAAATAAAAGCATACAGATCATGAATAAAAATTCGAGGGATTGAATCTAACCTTTAAAAATAATTCGGAGACAACGATTAGAGATCCTTAGCAGTTGCTCCTCAAGTGTGAAGCACTCCACCGGTATCCACCAAGAAAACGATGTTAAGGAGGAGAAAGGAGGTGGAGAGAATTGGGTTTTCCAAACTTTTTGAGTTTTGTGTGGGTTAGAATAAAATTAGGGTCTATAATAGTGTATTTATAGGCAAAAGTTTCAGCTGAAATTTTCCCATAAATATTATTATTATTATCCCATTTATTATTCTCATTAATAATTAAAACACCTTTTAATCATTAATCCTTTTTCTAAACACTTTAGAAATAATTTTCTCTCTTGATTTTAATTTCCAAAAATTAAATCCTTTAATTAATAATATTAAGAACTTTTCTTAATTAATTTATAATCAATTAAATCTCATTTAATCAATTATTAAATTTGCTAATTAATTATTTATTTCACAAATAAATAATTATTAGCCATTATTAATTAATTCCTCCACCATTAAATCATTCTCTTTTTATGGTGTGACCCTGTAGGTTCAATATTAAGCCGGTAGTATAAATAAATAATAATAAAACTATTTTATCATTATTTATATAAATTCTCTAATTTATTAAATATGATTAATTAATTAATCATATTTATTCTACATCGTGAGGGATACTTTTCAGCATATCGCGACTATCCGGATAATATGAATTCACTGCTTAGAATACCAAGAACCTATTCAGTGAATAGTTACCGTACAATAAACTCCTTCTACCCTACAATGTCCCGATTAAATACAAGGCATGGATCTCGTGTCAAGCCTATCTAATTCAATCACTTGCTTACTATTTACTATGCTTAGTTTTATGCAAATTAGAAACTCCTTTCTAATTTCATTCACTCTGGCCAGAGATTCCTGAACAAGCATAAGTGGATCAGCCTTGAACATTCGCTTCCTTCACTGGAAGGGGTAGATCCTTTATTGATCATACACTATCTTCGTGTACAAATTCCTATACCCAGAAGAGCCCTAATAATTGTCCCTGGAGACTAAGAACTAAACCAAAGCATAGTTCAGTGTACACAAGATGACTATGATGACCTCAAGTCTAAGGATACTTGTACAACTATCACTATGTGAACAACTGCTGACACGTGAGTAAACTCCATCAGTTGTTCAGCTGTGCGAGTCATGTTCAGTGAACTTATTCCATAATAAGCTCCTACATACTAGCTATAGTGTCACCACACAAATGTCTATGAGAACAGACATCCTTCATAATGAAGCAAGCATAGTATGTACCGATCTTTGCGGATTATTAATTACCAGTTAATAATCCTATGACCAGGAACTATTTAAGTTTAGAGTTATCATCTTTTTAGGTCTCACTATTATGATCTCATCATAATCCATAAAAAGCTTTACTCTAAACTATGGTATATCTTATTTAAACACTTAAATAGATAAAGCCCGTAATAAAAACAAAACAAGTCTTTTATTAATATCAATGAAATCAAAACAGATTACATAAAAGTTATTCCTAAATCCTCATACATGATTGGACTTAGGACATATTCCTTTCACTTTTCAACCTATTTGCCACTTTGACATATGAACATCTTTCCCATCAGACTTATACATAATAGACTTTCAGGTTTTGAGCATGCCAAGTCCTTGGGACTTCAAAACCATCCATAATTTCCAGCTTGTAGGATCATCTTCCTTGAACACCTTTGATCTTGTATGGTCCTTCCCAATTTGGGGTGAGTTTTCCTTTTTTCCCTACACCAGAAGCTTCCACCTTCCTTAGAACCAAGTCACCTAGTTTGAAGAACCTTTCTTTCACCCTTAAGTTGTAGTAGAAATAAACTTTTTTTCTGATGTTCCACTATCTTTGCATGCGCCTCATCTCGTACTTCATCAATCAAATCCTGAGATAGCCTTTTCCCCTCCTCATTTTCTTCAGAATTGTATGCTTGGATTATGGGAGACGAGTGCGATATTTCCACAGGAACGACTGCCTCCGCCCCATATGCTAACATGAAGGGCGTTGCTTCGGTAGTGACGCTACAAGTTATCCTGTAATCCCAAAGTATTGGAAGTATTTCGCCACTTCCACTTATTCATTAGCTTGTGGATAAGCCACGGAGGTAAACCTCAACTCAATCTCTTTTTCCTCACAATATTTCCTGAACTCTTCATTATTGAATTGTGTTCCATTATCGGTGACCAGAATACGAGGGATTCTGTATCTGTACATAATGTTTTCCCACAGGAATTGTGCAACTTGCTTGGTTGTGATCTTAGCTAAAGATTTAGCTTCAATCCACTTAGTAAAATAGTCTATAGCTACAATCAGAAACTTCTTTTGTGTTCTGACCATGGGAAAAGACCCAAGTATATTCATTTCCCACATAGCAAAGGGAATGGGAGAATTGATGGAAGTTATCATCTTAGGAGGCTGTCGAACAACCGGTGCATGCTTCTGATAACAATCACACTTCTTCTCATAGCCTTTGGCATCAGCCATCATTTCTGGCCAATAAAAGCCTAAACGGGTTATCTTATGTGTCAGAGCCCTGCCCTCCAAGTGTTGCCCACAAATACCTTTATGCACTTCTTCGAGAGCCAAACGCGCCTCGTCAGGCCTAATACATCTTAAATAAGGAACCACTAAGATCTTTTGTACAAAATTCTGTCAATCAAGGAATACCTCAGTGCTCGCACGACTAATTTTTGTGCTTCGGTCACATCATTTGGGAGCCAACCAGTTTGAATATGGGCCTTAATGGGATCTCCTCATGATGTCCCCGGCCCTATAGGGGCTACAAGCTTAACATCAATGCTTCATATTTTTAAAATACGGAAGTACACACTCCCTGAACTTTTTTCTATCTCTGATGAGGCAAACTTAGATAATGCATCTGCCTAAGCATTTTCCTCTCTTGGAATGTGCTCAACATGGCATTCATCGAATTGAGTCATCACGGCCCTCACTAGGCGCACATACCTTGCCATGGTTTCATCCCTTGCTTCAAACTCTCCCTTGACTGGGATACCACCAGTTTTGAGTCCCCACAAACTTTCAAGCTCTTAACTCTCAATGTCCCTTCTAGGCCAAGGCAGAGCTTCATACTCAGCTTCATTATTTATGGTTGGAAAGTCTAACTTCATAGCATATTGAATCAAGAATCCATCTGGACTTTGTAAAACTAGCCCTGCTCCACTCGAATTTTTTTTTGATGCTCCATCAAAATAGAGAACCTAAAATTTCTTGTCCTTGTTCTGTCTTCCTTCATTATCCTCCATACCCTAAGGTTCAGTATCTTCCTGCCCCCAACTTCTTGGTTGGGGATGGTACATTCAACCACGAAGTCAGCCAAGGCCTGGGATTTTATCTTCGTTTGAGGCTTATACTTTATGTCAAATTCTCCCAGCTCAATGGCCCATTTAATCAAACTCCCACTGGCTTTAGGAGTGTGAATGATATTTTTCAAGGGCTGATTTGTTAGTACCTCAATCTTATTGATAGGGATAAATAAATCATGATTACATAATTAAATATTACAGTTTGGGCGGCAAGGCCCAATAAGAAGATGTATGATATTCAGACCAGAAAGGTTAGCATGTTGATCAGGCCTGATGGACCAGATCAGGCCAGATGGAACAAAGAAGGCCCAAAAACCCTGTATATTAATTAATTTCGTAATTAATTAATAAGGGAAAAATCAGCTATTGAGAAGAGTCCCGATAAGGATATAAATCCTTGCAGATTAGCCTCAAGGGGACCTAAAAGGATAAGGAACCAGTTTCCTACTATCTAGGACTCCAAAGTCCATTCTAATTATGAGACTTGCCCACCAAGTCTCCTATACCAAGTCCAATTCAAGGACTCCCAACATCTATATAATGGGCCTCACCCCACAGATCAGAAGTACGTTTTTTGGCTTGATTCTCTAATTCACAGAGATACATAGGCATCTCGTAAAGGCAGAGTTAAGCTACGAAACACGAGAGCAGCCAAATCGAGCCTTGAAGCTCACGTTCCTTAATACTAAATACATCAATCATATATATTAGTTTTTAATCCATAACATTTGGCGCCGTCTGTGGGAAAGCACAACAACAACCATGGCGAGAACACGGAGAACAATTAGAGCTCTGGAGGAAGGAACACCATCGGCGACAACCCAGGTGATTTCGTCAGTCGTGGAGATTCATCCCCATTCAACTTATGCATCTACTCCAGGGGAAGCCCAGATAGGGGCAACTCAACCTCAGCCACAAGGGACGACTCCCCCGACTATTCAAGGTACGAATCCTCAAGTTCAACAAGTACATGTACCTGTGAATTTTCGACCAGTCGGGTATGAATATTCAACTGTTGTTACTACTAACCCCCCTTATGGGATGCCCCTTTACCCCGAGGTTGGAGGAAGTGGACATGCTGGGCGAAGTGAAGCATGAGGGCAATCGCCCTCTATATACGAGGTTTAGCTCCTATCCCCGAGGATCGGGAATTTTTTGGTCCATATACTGAGAGAGACTCCGAATCTTCGGATGATGAAGTGGCCCCAAGAAGGAGGCATCCTGGCAAAGAGCCGATGGTCGATGGAAGACAACGCCCTCAAAGCACCCAAGGGGCGAATCCCCAAGAAGTGCAGGAAAGAATCAGGGCTCATGAGGCTAAGATTCAAAGGCTGAGGCGCGACTTGGAGGCGCACCAGACCACCAGACCCCAGATGCCCCCTAGGGGGAGAAATCCTCCTCCTGTCATAGACCTGGATGGTCCGGTACGGAGAAGGGCTGTTGTCCCAAGGACTGATCCAAGCAATCTTCTTCCCCTTGGAGATCCTGATGATCCTACTCCGCCCTTTACTAAAGAGATAATGAATGCCCACATCTCAAGGAAGTTCAAGATGCCAACTATCAAAGCCTATGATGGCACAGGAGATCCCGCTAATCATGTTAAAACCTTCTCTAATGCACTGCTGCTGCAACCCGTGAATGATGCTATTAAGTGTCGGGCCTTCCCCCAAACCCTGTCGGGTATGGCTCAGAGGTGGTATAGTCGCTTGCCCCCAAACTCCATTGGGTCGTTCAGAGAGTTAAGTCAGGCTTTTATTAAGCAGTTCATCAGTGGGAGAGTCCATGAGAAAAGTTCAGCATCTCTTATGAGTATTGTGCAGGGAGCAAAGGAATTCTTGAGAGATTACCAGAATCGTTTCACAAAGGAGGCTTTAAAAGTCCCAGATCTTGATGATAAGGTAGCCATGATAGCACTGCAACAAGGAACTAGGGATGAGTTTTTTAAGATGTCCTTGGCCAAGCGTCCCCCTGAAAGCATGTTGCAGCTCCAGGAGAGGGCAGGGAAGTATATCAAGGTTGAAGAAAGCATGAGGAAGACCGTAGTAAGTAATGAGCCCACTGGAGGCAAGAAGCGGAAAACTGATTTGGAGTATATTGCTAAGGACAAGTATCCTAGAACCGAACAAAATTCTGATTCAACCCCCAAGAAGGGAGGACCTGGGCAAAAGTTCACTGAATACGCTAAGTTGAATGCTCCTAGAAGCCAGATTTTGATGGAGATCGAGAAAGATAGAGATATTCATTGGCCTAAGCCCTTGAAGGCTGATCCCGTCAAGCTAGACAAGAGCAAGTATTGCAGATTTCATAAAGATGTTGGCCATGACACCGATGAGTGTAGGCAATTGAAAGACGAAATTGAGTTTCTAATTCGAAAAGGAAGATTGAACAAGTATACTGGAAAAGGAGGGGATAGAAACAACAACGTGAGAAGGAACTTCGATGACCGAAGGAGAGATCAAGAAGGTCAGGGGTGAAATCCCCAACCTAGGGGACCAGTGATAAATTCAATTTTCAAAGGACCACGTCCACAAGGGCCTGTGATCAATACAATTTTTGGAGGACCAACTGCTACAGGGTTATCCAAGAACTCCAGGAAAGCGTATGCTCGAGAAGTTATGTATATAGTTGGGGAAGCCCCGAAGAGGGCTAGGATAGGAGTAACAATGTCTTTTGATGACTCTGATTTGGAGGGTGTGAAATTTCCCCATGACGACCCGTTGGTCATAACCCCGATAATAGGGAACAGCCCGGTAAGAAGGGTCCTTGTGGATAATGGAGCTTCTGTGGATATTTTGCTCCATGATACTTTTTTAAGGATGGGATATAATGACTCCCAGTTGACACCAACCGACATGCCGATATATGGATTCGCAAGAGTGGAATGCCCCGTAGAAGGAATAATCAAGTTACCAACAACCATAGGACAGGAACCAAGGCAAGCAACTCAGATGTTGGACTTCGTGGTGGTGAATGCTAGTTCGACCTACAACGCTATCATGGGAAGAACATGGATACATGCCTTTAAGGCAGTCCCTTCTTCTTATCATTCAGTTATGAAATTTCCGACTCGAGATGGGATTGGAGAAGAAAGAGGAGATCAAAAAATGGCAAGAAGCTGTTATGTGGCCTCTTTGAGGGCAGATGGAGTCGGGGGGCAGGTTCTTCCTATTGAAGATATGGATGTCCGAGAAAATGATGAGAAGAGAGGAAAGCCAGCAGAAGACTTGGTTTCGATTCCTTTAGACCCCAAGAATCCTGAGAGGATGACTTTCATCGGAGCCACATTAGAGGAGTCCCTTAGAGGGAAGTTGGTGAAATTTTTGCAAGAAAATAGTGATATATTCGCATGGTCAGCAGCTGATATGCCAGGCATAGACCCGGAGCTGATTACTCACAAGTTAAACGTGAATCCAAGCAAGAAGACAGTGAAACAAAAGGAAAGAAACTTTTCCCCGGAAAGACAAGAGGCTATAAAATAGGAAGTTGAAAAGCTCTTAGAGGCTGGTTTCATTGAGGAGATTCAATTTACGGAATGGTTAGCAAACCCTGTAATGGTGAAAAAGGCTAATGAAAAGTGGAGGATGTGTATAGACTTCACTGATCTGAATGATGCATGCCCTAAAGACTGTTTTCTGTTGCCAAGGATTGATACTTTGATTGATGCCACTGTTGGGCATGAGATGCTGAGTTTCATGGATGGATTTAGCGGATACAATCAGATTAAGATGCACAAAGATGACATTTCAAAGGTATCATTCATCACTGACTTCGGTGTTTATTGTTATCTTGTTATGGCATTTGGTCTTTAGAATGCAGGAGCCACCTATCAAAGGTTGGTAAATAAAATTTTTAAGGATCTTATTGCTAAGACTATGGAAGTCTATGTTGATGACATGTTAGTCAAGAGTCTAGTAAAGACTGATCATATAACCCATTTGAGGGAAGCTTTTGAGGTCCTGAGGTACCACAAGATGATGTTGAATCCTACAAAGTGTGCTTTCGGAGTAGGATCTGGAAAATTCTTGGGATTGATGGTCTCAAAGAGAGGAATCGAGGCTAACCCCGATAAAATAAAGGCAATCCTGGACATGGAACCACCAAAAACTGTCAAGGACGTTCAGAAGCTTACAGGAAGGGTTGCTGTGCTGGGACGATTCATCTCCAAGTCAGGAGATAAGTGCCTATCATTCTTTAAGTCACTAAAAATATTAAGGACTTTGTATGGAGGGAAGAAAACCAGAAGGCTTTCGAAGAACTAAAGCAATATATGGCGCAGGCCCCGTTGTTGGCCAAGCCAGTTTTGAGTGAAGTTTTATTCTTGTACTTGGCTGTTTCAGAGAGTGCCTTGAGCGCGGTGTTGGTTAAGGAGGAACTGAAAGTCCAGAAACCCGTATACTATGTCAGCAAAATTCTGCATGGTGCTGAATTGAATTATTCAACTATTGAGAAATTTGCTCTAGCCTTGGTAATGGCTTCGAGAAAGCTGCGTCCTTACTTTCAAGCTCATCAGATTGAGGTGCTAACAAATCAGCCACTAAGAAATATCATTCACAGTCCCAAGGCAAGTGGGAGATTGATTAAGTGGGCAATTGAGCTGGGAGAGTTCGATCTCAAGTATAAGCCGCGAACGGCAATAAAAGCCCAGGCGCTAGCTGACATCGTGGTGGAGTGTACCATACCCAACCAAGAAGTGGAGGGGTAGGAAGATACCATACCACAAGACAAGGGACTCGATAATGGGGACAAAGAGAAGGATGATAAGGAGAAAGAATATTGGGTTTTCTATTTTGATGGAGCATCAAAAACAAATTCCAGTGGAGCAGGGTTGGTTTTGCAAAGCCCTGACGGGTTCTTAATTGAGTATGTTATGAAGCTAGACTTCCCAACCATAAACAATGAGGCAGAATATGGAGCCCTGATAGCTGGCCTTGGCCTAGCTGGAACATTTAGAGTCAAAAACTTAAAAGTCCGTGGAGACTCAAAGCTGATCATATCCCAGGTAAAGGGAGAATTTGAGGCAAGGGATGATACGATGGCTAAGTATGTCCGCCTAGTAAGGGCTGTGATGACCCAATTTAATGAATGTCATGTTGAGCACATTCCAAGGGAAGAAAATGCTAAGACAGATGCGTTATCAAAGTTTGCTTCATCCGATATAGAAGAAAGTTCAGGAAGTGTGTACTTCCGTGTTTTGAAGACACGAAGCATAGATGTTAAGCTTGTGGCTCCTATAGGCCTGGGGACGTCATGGATTGATCACATTAAGGCTCACATTCAAACTGGTTGGTTGCCAAGCGATGCAACTGAAGCACGGAAGTTAACTGTTCGGGCACTAAGGTACTCTTTAATAGATGGGATTCTGTACAAAAGATCTTTCGTGGTTCCTTATTTAAGGTATCTCGGGCCCGATGAGGCACGCTTGGCTCTTGAAGAAGTGCATGAAGGTATTTGTGGACAACACTTGAGGGCAGGGCTTTGGCTCATAAGATAACTCGTTTAGGCTTTTACTGGCCAGAAATGATGGCTGATGCCAAAGAATGTGTGAAGGAGTGTGACCGTTGTCAGAAGCATGCACCTGTTGTTAGGAAACCCCCCGAGATGCTGACCTCTATCAACTCGCCCATTCCCTTTGCTATGTGGGGAATGAATATTTTGGGGCCTTTCCCCATGGCCACGGCACAAAGGAAGTTTCTGATTGTAGCCATTGATTATTTCACCAAGTGGATTGAAGCCAAACCCTTGGCCAAGATCACAACTAAGCAGGTTGCACAATTCCTGTGGGAAAACATTATGTGCCGATATGGAATTCCCCGTATCCTCGTCACTGACAATGGAACACAATTCAACAATGAGGAATTCAAGAAGTATTGTGAAGGAAATGAAATTGAGTTACGGTTCACTTCTGTGGCTCACCCACAAGCCAATGGGCAAGCGGAAGTAGCAAATCGAATAATCATGGATGGACTAAAAAAGAGGATCGAGAAGTCAAGAAATAATTGGGTGGATGAGATACTTCCCATATTATGGGCCTATAGGACTACCTGTAGAGTCACGACAGGAGCAACTCCCTTCATGTTGGCATATGGGGCAGAAGCAGTAGTTCCCGTGGAGATATCACATTCCTCTCCAAGGATTCAGGCTTTCAATGCAGAGGAAAATGAAGAAGGGCAGATGTTAGCCCTGGATCTAATCGATGAAGTGCGAGATGAGGCACATGTAAAGATAGTAGAATATCAGAAAAAGGCTTCATTCTACTACAACCTAAAGGGTTAAAGAAAGGTTTTTCAAATAAGGTGACCTAGTCTTGAGAAAGATAGAAGCTTCTGGTGTAGGACAGAAAGGAAAGCTTGCCCCAAATTGGGAAGGGCCGTACAAAGTCAAGAGCGTTCAGGGTAGAGGAACCTACAAGCTGGAGACTATGTGTAAGATAGTTGAAGTACGATTCTCACTTGTCAGTATGACAAGTAGGTTTAAAAGCACCTTGAAGCTTTGCTTGCGTAGGACTTTATATTCCAGTAGAATTTACATTATCGAGTTATTATTGTTAAGGATCGAACCCATACTATGTAAGGTTTTCAAAAGCCAGACTTCATATTAAAGAGTTCGAAATTATTTTAACCTATGGATGTTTAAGTTGTGATAATACCTTGTGTGGATTTAACAAAATCATGCTTTGATCATTGGCCAATTAGTTCAAGTTTAAATGCGTATCAAGTATTGGAAAAGATAAAGGAGAAAGAGGCGAGTAAGAAAAGCAGCATATGAAATAACCCCGAAGGGTAACAAGTTCTGATATGAACAAAGTTCACATATTGTCTAAAGAGAAGATATACATAAAAAAAACTTAGGCCTTGGAAGGCTGGGATTCCTTGGAACCACTATCCGAAGTCTCCTCGGATGTCTCAATCGTCCCTTCGGACGTCTCAGTCGTCCCCTCAGAAGTCCCCGTAGAAGTTCCATCAGAACTGCCTTCGGGCGCTTTGGATGCTGCGGGAGATGCTGGTTGCTGAGGCACTGCTCTTGGAGGCTCTTCCACCCTGACCTTCTTAATGACAGGCTCAGACTCCTCTTCAGAAGAAGCTTCCTCCTCTCTGCCGCTGGACTCAAGCTCTTTCCTCTTTTGGCCTTGGCTCCCCGACGGGCCGTCCTTGATCAGGCCAACAAGCTTATCAGTAACACCCCCAAGTTCTGGAACTCGAACAAGGCAAGGAAAGGAGGACTGCTCAAGGACTTCTAGAAACTCATCTTGAATGGCCTCCACAGCAGCATCCCTGCCTTCTTTATAGCTAACCGGGTGTAGGAGGGCATCGTGCTCCACCATTAAGTCCTTGAACTCCTGCGTATCCATCCAGCCGTCAAAGGCTTTATCCTTCTGAGCCTTCAGGATAACATTTCCAGCCCGGGCCGTTTCCAGGTCAGAAGTGGAAGAGGCAAGTTGAGCTTCAAGGGCCTCTATTTTCTGGTTGGCCTCCTCTAACTTCTTGTTAGCATCCTCCAGGCCAACCTTCCAAGCCTTGGCTTGGTGGATCGCCCCTTGAAAATGGGCATTCTCCTACAAGAGAAGCAGCAAAAGTATGAGATAAGAAAACCAAAAAGGGCAACTATGAAGGGCAAAGGAAAAGGACGTACCGTCGCCAAAGCCTGAGCTCCGAAAAGCTCGTTCCCCTCTAAGTCCTGTTGAAGGACAAAGTCTTGATAGTCCACCGGGGAGATGGAATGCTTAGACCATTCATTGGCAAGCGTCGTGCTGCCAACGATTGAATCCTTGCCCCAGATTCCCCAAGTAGGTTGAAAATAGGCCCCTGGCCTTTGTTTGGTGCGCAAAACTTGGTCGGGGCCTTCCTCGCCTAGTTCCATTGCTCGGAGTAGGAACTCCGGGAAGCGATAACCAAGGCGCGGGTCTTTAAAGACATTTCCAGCACGCTTCATCCTGGTTGTCTCCAGGTCTTTAGGCTTGGTAGCCTCCTCAATCTTCTCGGCCACTGCAACAAGTGAGATAAGTAAGTTGAGGAATCAGCAGAATAGAAAATGAAGCAAATAAAAAAGAGATATATAAGGAAGGAAACTTACTTTTCTTAGGGATGGGAGAGAGGCCACGTTCTATAAGAACGGTCTCCCTTATAAGATCCCAAGAATGGGAAGTCCTATTATCTTACGTCAGGAGGTTGAAAGCTCTAGCCTCCTCCTCAGACAAGGTTATGTCGTTTGGGCTCCCATCAACGGCAAGCCCAAAAGACGATCAAAATAGGGTGCCCCAATCGCCACCCTCCCAAATGACAAACAAAAAATCTTTCTTCCACCCCAAGTTGTTGTCAGGGATGGACTTGTCCGTTCACAATATGAGGAATAGTAGGGCGCTGGTTTATAGAAACCCAACCCGGATTCTTATCAGGGCTGTTCTTGAACTGAAAAATCTTTCTGAAGACAGCAACAAAAGTGGGGACTTTATGCTTGGCACATTGTGATAGATAGCACAGAATAAGCCTCCAAGAATTAGGGGGAGTTGGCAAGGGCTGATGCCCACATCAGCTAGCAAAAGAGGAATGAACGGATGAAAAGGGAGTCTGATACCTGCCCTTAGAGTATCCCTATAAACGCATAATGCATCCTTCTTCCATTGGCAGGCCCTATCTGCCGGACCTGCAAGAACCAGCTTGAAAGGTTCCTTGATTTTGAAACAGCTGCTCAATTTTTCCAGCTCCTTGGGATCCCGCAAGGCATTAATATGGTCGTGCGCGTCCAGATGCGCATCAGACGGATACTCATCCCCTCGGGTGTTGATCATGTCGATCAAGAAAGTGTACCTCGATCGAATAGGGAATTCATTGGACTTTCTAGCCACGTTCATCTTGGCCAAACGAGTCATTTTCTTATCAGCCATCTGAAAAAAAGGAGGAATTTTGCCTGAAGAAGTGCATACAATGTAAAAGTAAGCACAAGAAGTAAAGGGAGGAATTTTACCTGAAGAAGTGCTCCTAAAAAATGCTTTGCTACACCGACTTGTTGTTATTGCTCTAAAAATCTTGGCAGGAGGAGAAAGAAGAAGAACTTAGAAATGAGAAAGTGAGTAGTTAGTGGCCTCTCATCACTCCTTTATATAAGAGGGAAAAAGGAAGTTGAAGGGACAAAAGCCCATTAAGGATAGAGGCCCAAAGAAAAGCCCAGAAAAAGGAATATTCTAGAATATTCCAAGGAATTCTAGAGAATTCTAAATCAATAAAGAGGCCCAGTAAGATTTAGTAAGGCCCAATAAAGAGGCCCAGTAAGATTTAATAAGGCCCAATAAAGAAGGCTAGGCCCAAATCCAATTAGGATTTGGAAAATACAATACCCTAAATTGTAGCCCTAAAAGATGTAAGGCCCAATAAAGAGGCCAATAAGATTTAATAAAGCCCAATAAAGAAGGCTAGGCCCAAATCCAATAGAATTTGGAAATACAATACCCTAAATAGTAGCCCTAAAAGATGTAAGGCCCAATGAAGAAGGCTAGTGGAAGACCAGAATTCAGGTCGAAAACCAGGTCGTGAATCCTGCCCGAAATCTTCGAGCAGGTACCCAAAAATAACGGGTAAAAAAGACCAGAATTCAGGTCGAAATCCAGGTCGTGAATCTGCCCGAAATTTTTCGAGCAGACACCCGAAAATAACGGGAATAACAGGACTGGATTGAGGTCGAAACTTCGACCAGGAATGAGGTCGAATGAACCAAGCATTTTTCAAGAATGGGGTTTAAAAACCTAGACTAAAACCCAGGTCAAAAATCGACTAGGATCCTGGTCGAAAACCAGGTCATGGATCCTAGTCGAAATCCTTCGACCAGGAAGCATGAGAAACAGGAGAATTTTCGAACAGGAATTCAGGTCGAAATGTCGACTAGGATTCTGGTCGAAATCCTAGTCGATAAGCTCAAGACCAGGAATTGAAAAAAGGGGTAAGTTTTCGACCTAGATCCAGGTCGAAAGTTCGACTAGGATCCTGGTCGAATTCCAGGTCGTGGATCCTAGTTGAACTCCTTCGACCAGGATTGCAAGGCTGACCCATATCTCGACTAGGATCCATGTCGAAATTTCGACTAGGATCCTGGTCGAAAAAAGGGATGGAAATCTGAAAATCCCAGAAAATTAAGGATAAATCCCGGAAATTAAGGGAAAAAATCCAGAAAAAATAAGGATAAATCCCAGAAATTAAGGGAAAAATCCAGAAAATTAGGGAAAAATCCCGGAGTCAAGGAAAAATTCCTGGAAATTAAGATAATTCCTGAATAAAAGGAATAGAAGTAAATCGCTGTAAACATGTAGGTCGCTCCACACTTTACGCAAAACGATACCCTGTGAGGGAATAAATGAACTTAACTTTCGCGAAATCTTATACGGTTTCCCAAAAGTTGGGGGGCAAATGATAGGGATAAATAAATGCTGATTATATAATTAAATATTACAGTTTAGGGCGGCAAGGCCCAATAAGAAGATGTATGATAATCAGACCAGAAAGGTTAGCATGTTGATCAGGCCTGATGGACCAGATCAGGCCAGATGGAACAAAGAAGGTCCAAAAACCCTGTATATTAATTAATTTCGTAATTAATTAATAAGGGAAAAATCAGCTATTGAGAAGAGTCCCGATAAGGATATAAATCCTTGCAGATTAGCCTCAAGGGGACCTAAAAGGATAAGGAATCAGTTTCCTACCATCTAGGACTCCAAGTCCGTTATAATTATGAGACTTGCCCACCAAGTCTCCTATACCAAGTCCAATTCAAGGACTCCCAACATCTATATAAGGGGCCTCACCCCACATATAAGAACTACGTTTTTTGGCTTGATTCTCTAATTCACAGAGATACGTAGGCATTTCGTAAAGGCAGAGTTAAGCTACGAAACACGAGAGCAGCCAAATCGAGCCTTGAAGCTCACGTTCCTTAATACTAAATACAACAATCATAAATATTAGTTTTTAATCCATAACACTTGATATATTGTCAAGGGATTAACAATTGGTATCAGAGCAAGCTCTTAATCTACAAAGAGTTTAAAGATCAAAACAATTCAGCAAGATGAACAAGAAAGATGTTGGAGTCAAGATTCCTTTTCTTGATAAAGATAATTACCATCATTGGAAGGTAAAGATGCATCTTCATATGCTTTCTCAAGATGAGGCCTATGTGGACTGCATAGAAAGAGGCCCTCATGTTCCAATGAGAGCTGCAACAGAAAACGAGCCATCTGTTCCAAATCCAAGACACGAATGGTCTGACCCTGATATTGAACAAGTCAGGAAGGATAAAAAGGCCATGAACATTCTGTTCAATAGAGTTGATGCAGACATGTTTGATAATATTATCAACTGCAAAACTGCCAAGGAAGTTTGGGACACAATACAGATAATTTGTGATGGCACTGAGCAAGTAAGAGAAAATAAAATGCAGCTCCTGATTCAGCAATATGAGCATTTTCACGATGAAGAAAGTGAGTCACTCACTGATATTTTTAGTAGATTCCAAAAATTACTAAATGCTCTTAAGTTGCATGGAAGAGTCTATCAGACTAAAGACTCAAATCTGAAATTTCTCAGATCTCTTCCAAAGGAATGGAAACCAATGACAGTCTCATTGAGAAACTCACAAGATTATAAGGAGTTTATTTTGGAGAGACTGTATGGCATTTGAAGACCTATGAGCTTGAGATAGAGCATGATGAAAGAATGGAGAGAGGAAGAAGAAAGGAGGATCCATTACACTAGTTGCTGATCTGGAAAAGGAGAAGGAAGTGAAGATGGAAGCTGTAGAATCAACTTCAAAGGTCTGTGAGAATAAGGGTAAGGGGCTAGCTGCAGAAAGTGAAGATTCATTGAGCTAAGATGACATGGAGGACATTGATGAGCACCTAGCATTTCTTTCCAGAAGATTTGCCAAGCTCAAGTTCAAAAAGAACTTTGGAGCAGCCAAGCCAAATAGAAACATGGTGGATAAGTCAAAATTCAAATGTTTCAAATGTGGCTTGGCAGGGCATTTTGCAAATGAGTGTAGAAAGTCAGATTCCAGTAAGAAAAGGTTTGAGTCTGTGGATTATAAGCAAAAATACTTTGATCTACTCAAACAAAAGGAAAGGGATTTTATTACACAAGAGAATGACTGGGCAGCAGATGGTTTGGATGAAGATGAAGATGTCAGCTATGTCAATCTAGCCCTAATGGCCAAGTCTGATGAAACAGAGACAAGTTCCTCAAGCAATCAGGTAATCACTATAAACCTTGCACATTTATCTAAAGCTGAGTGTAATGATGCCATAAATGACATGTCTACAGAATTGTATCATTTGCGTGTTACACTTAAGTCTCTCACTAAAAAAATGCTAAAATAAAAGAAAACAACTTGTTTTTAAGTGAGAGGAATAATGTGCTTGAGTCTCAGTTTGTTGAGTTTGAGAAACTAAAAATTGAGTGTAAGATTGCCAAGGAGGAATTAACTGAGTCCTTGAAAAAGGAAGAAATTTTGAAGAAGCAGCTCGAGCGTGAACAAGAGGTGATTAAAGCATGGAAAACATCCAGGGATGTTCATGCTCAAATCACCAAAGTTCAAGGAATTGAGTCTTTTTGTGATGAAGCCTGGAAGAAGAATAAAGAAAAACTAGAACCTATTTTGGTAGATAGGTTGTTGACAGATGTAGACTCGACGGTGATGAGGACTATCCGTCAGATAACAAAAAAGTGTTATCCGTCGAATGATGAAAATCCTCATCCGTCGGCTGTAAGCAAACCCATTAGCAAAGCCAAAGTAATCAAGCTAAATGAAAAGTATGGGTCTGTTTCCAAGAACTTTGTTTCAGGAGAGTCAAGTCAAGCTAAGAAAGGGAAAAGGCTAATGTTGGTCACATGACTGTCAAACAGTTAAGTGACAGACTTGAGAAAATTGAGGGTAAAAATAGAGACTAAAAGGAAAAACAATAGGAATGGTAAAGTAGGGATTAACAAACACAATAACTACACACCTGATAAATATGCTCCTAGAAAAATCTGTGTCAAGTGTGGTAGTGTAAATCATTTGTCTGTTAATTGCAAATCTGCCATGCCTACTCCCATGTCTGTTCAGTCTCAATTTCCCAACATAAATGCCATGCCTCCCATGCCTGTTAATGCTATGCCTACACAGAATATGAATGCACAGTTTGCTAATATGCCATTTGCACCTAATCCATATTATGCTGCATACAATATGCCTCAAATGCCATTTAGCATGCCTTACTAGAATAACATGTTTGCACCAAGCATGTCATTTCCTGTTAGCCATAATATGCATGATAATTCTGTTGCATTAAATGGTTTCAAAGGCCCAACCCAAATGACTAAGGAAGAATCTGAAATTCCTAAGTCAAATGAGTTAAGACCTAAGAAACAGAAGAAGAAAGCTAACAAGGCAGGACCTAAGGAAACTTGGGTACCAAAATTAACTTGATTTGATTTTGATGTGTGCAGGGAAATAGAAGGAATCTTTAGTACTTGGATAGTGGTTGTTCAAGACACATGACTGGTGATTCTACCATGCTCACAGAGTTTAAGGAGAGAGTTGGCCCAAGTATTACTTTTGGAGATGACAACAAGGGTTATACTGTGGGATATGGCTTGATTTCAAAGGACAATGTCATCATTGAAGAGATTGCCTTAGTGGATGGTCTCAAACACAATCTGTTGAGTATCATCCAGCTTTGTGATAAAGGCAACTCAGTAACCTTCAATAAAGAAGTCTGTGTTGTGACTAATAATTAAAACAACAAAGTGGTTCTCACTGGTGTGAGAAGAGGAAATGTGTATCTAGCTGACTTCAACTCAACTAAAGTAGAATCTGTAACTTGTCTTCTCAGTAAAGCAAGTCAAGATGAAAGTTGGCTATGGCACAAGAAGCTATCCCATTTAAACTTCAAGACCCATGAATGAGCTGGTAAAGAAAGAACTAGTAAGAGGCATTCCTCTAGTGGAGTTTACAAAGGATGGACTGTGTGATGCCTGCCAAAAAGGGAAGCAGATCAAAGCATCATTCAGGAAGAAAACTCGATTCTGCAATTGCTTCACATGGATATGTTTGGACCAGTCAATGTATTGTCAATTTCAAAGAAAAGATTTTGCCTAGTAATTGTAGATGATTTTTCAAAGTTCTCTTGGACATATTTCCTAAAGTCTAAAGATGAGGCTAGTGAAATCATCATCAATCACATAAGGCAAGTTAACAATTGTAATAACCCCAATTTTTTAGAAATTTGAAACCCTTATGAATAGTGTTTTTGCTGAACGAGAAAACTTTTCATGCCACACTATGTAGGGGTTCTGTTATGGATATTCTGAGATTTTATTAGTACTCTATATGGTATATAAGTGTATGTAAAGATCGTCAGAATCCAATTCCGAACACTTTGATTTTTCCCGGAAATCCACTAGATACGGAAAGAATTGAGAAAAAGGTAACAGGATATAAAAAGGATTTAAATTAAAGGATTATAGGAGAGGATCATAAAGGAATATAATATATTGAGAAAGGTTAAGGGAACCTAAGTAATAAGATCCCGGGTATGATCCCCTCAAACGATAAACGAGAACGAAAGATAAGCGAACCGTAAAACAAATAAGTGACCAAGAGACAAGCTTGTACAAGAAGCCAGGGATTGTGACATCATCAAACCACAAGGTGTGGACAAGTGGGAGCATTATGACATGTGCAAGGTGACATAGGCATGACAAAAAAGGAAGGAATTGTTGGATGATTGTAAACCACACAAAGTTCAAGGTTAGAAGGGTAATTAACCAAAAACAAAACCAAAACCAAAACAACCTAGCTAGCCAAAACAAATCAAAGCAAACACAAAATTTTTCATTCTTCAAGCATTGCTCTCGGCTTTTCATCTTTTTCAAAGGAAGAAAAATCAAAAATCAAGTTCCAAGCATTGTTAAATCACAAGGTAATTATCTAAGCTTCCTTGTACATAGATATGGATATGCTATAAGTTTAAGCTCCTAATTCCTTCATAATCTCTTCCAATAAATCAAGGAAGAAGATGGTGAATAGTAACCTTCAAGAAATAACTTTAGTTTTCTTGAATTTTTATGAAAGATTAAGGTTATACAAGCAAGGATCAAGGTTCTTTAGGCATTCAAAGTTCTTGTGTTGTGTTAAAAAGCTTCAAGGAAGGTATAATCTCTTAACCAAGCTTTGTTATTGAATGTTAAGAGCATAATATGAGTATTGTAGTTCATGAGAGGCTTGATGGTTGTGTATGTAGAGATTAGTGAGTTTTGGGATGTTGTTGGATTGGTAAATGTTGTTGTTTTGATTAAAAGAACTTAAGTATGATTAAAGTTAAGCTTAGGCATAAGTATGAATGATTAAATTGAATTGGTTGGGGTTGTTATGATGTGATAAGGATGGATGTTGGTTGTATGTTGGATTTGAGGTTGATTTGGGATGGTTTTGAATGGTTTAAAATATTGGAAATCGCGTAAACATAGCCGTCGTAACGTCCGATTTTCTTTGGACTGTTTTTGTGCATAGCATTAGGACCCGAGAACCCCCTGCTAGATTATGACCATTGCCATTTCTAGATAGCTCATGTTACGAGCTTCGTTTTGATATGTAGTTCGTTCGATTCCGATGCACGGTTTAGGAGAAACGACCGTTTCAAGTAACGGCGTTTCGCGAACGAAACTTTTCCCCTCGCCTTACTTTGAAACATAGGTTAAAGACCAAAAAGGGTTAATTAATGTATGAAACATTTATGGTAAGTGTGTTAGGCAGTTGGTAAGACACTCGCGAAGGAATCTCCTTAAAACTCGTAAAGGTTAAATTATTAAAAATGGTGGAGCCGAGGGTACCCGAGTGACTTAAGCGAATCAGTAAGCGCAAAACGAGCGTTAGAGTCTGAGTTGGTTAGAGTATAGATTTACAAGTGACTTTGGTTTAATTCCAACTTACTTGTTGCTTATAGGTTACCAGACTCGTCCCGAGCCATTCGTAACCCCCAGTCGCTCAGGCAAGTTTTCTACCCGTTATATTGTTGTTGTGATGAATATATGTATATGCATTATCTTGCGATAGATGCATGTTGGTTAATTAGCAAATGTTGCGATATATTGAAGCATGCTGATATAGTATATATATGCATGCCTGTTTCGTATTCTTGCCATATATATCTGTTGGTTCAGTTGATAATACCTATGCTAGAGAATAGCGGTAACTTGCATATACCCTTAGTATAGGGACCCAAAGGTGAAAACATTTTCTAAAACCGGGAGTCGAGGATCCCGAGTAGATTATATATATATATATATTTATATATATATATGGTTATAGTTTTCAAAACTATTAATCGAATAAGGTTTATTCGATAACTTTATTTTATTAATGAATATTATCTTGAATATTCATTCGAGGACTTATGACTCCTTTATATTATTTATTGAATATTACTTGGATATTCATTTGAGGATGTATGACTTCTTTATTTTATTTAATGAATATTATTTATAATATTCATTCGAGGTATTATGACTCCGCTTATTACTGAAATATATTCTTTATTTTATTAAAGAATAAGGTGTTAATAATCAAACTTATTTTCGATTATTCAAATAAAGATAATACTTTCATATAAGTGTATCTTTGGTTATTTAATACTCATTTCAAGTATAAGTCTTACAACTTCTACTTCAATTATTTTTATAAAGATTATTCTTTATGGGAATATTATTTAAATAATAATATTCAGATATTTTCTAATATATCGGGACTGATTTATTTCATTAAATCAGCTTTACTCCAAACATTCTTAAAAATGTTTTCGAGTCTTCAAAATGATTTTAAAAGTTAGAGCGGATCCCAAGACTCGTTTTTCCGATTTAAGATATTCCTTTCGAAGGAGACTTGAATATTCGCTCAAAAATCTTGGGGATCCGGCTCTGTGGTGTATTTTATATTCGCAACATGGTTGTTGTTTTGAGAAAACAATTTGATTACTTGCCCAATGTTCGGGAAGTAAGTCCATCTGATTGAGTCGGCATAAGCGACAGGCCGGGGTACGGTCTATAAAGTGTAAGTGGCTGGGTGGCAGTCCATCAACGCGTGAGTGGCCGGGTAACGGTCTAGCGCGAGGTCCTAATGCGGCCAGGGTGATGACCGGTGAGGAATTCATTCATCTACAGTAGAAAAGGTTACTTATTGGTATCTTTGCCTGATCAGCAAGATATCTGGTTTATGCCAAAATTCTTTTCCTTCCAAATTCATTGGATATTGCAACTCTGTTCATACTTTACATGACAGAGGTTTTCAGGAAATGTATGGGAGATATATATGAATATATTTATATATCGGGACTTAATGAAGTATCTCGTAACTTCATTATTTATAATGATATTCAAAGATTGAATCTACTCAAATCTTGTCTTGTAGTCTCATCTATGTGATGAACCTTTGAAACTGATTATAACTTGAACGGGGGTAGTTCAAGTAGTATTTGGGAAAGATATAAGTATTTTGGGGTATCTTGTAACTTCATCTTTTAAACTTATATCTAGTAAATGATTATCTTATGCATGACAAAGATTTTCAGAAAAACGTTGAGACAAGGTTAGATATATGAGATCACCTTGCAACGATATTTTTATACAGTTATACACTGGAACTCTGTGTATATTATGCATGGAAGAGGACTTCCCATATTTTGAAAAGTATATATATATATATATATATATATATATATATATACTGAATATTTTGCGACTTCATCGCATTAAGATATCAACTTGGTTCATTTCTTTTGACCAAGACTTTCATGAGTGCTATGAGAAGGCTCATATATTGTTAATTTTTATACATATTATTTTGGTGGGCTTGCTGCTCACCCTTGCTTTATTTCTTCATCACACAACAACAGTTAGGAAAGATGGCCAGACTCCAGCAGACCCAGCGCAAGCGCGTGGGAAGCGTCTCGCGTCTTCCCGTTGATGTTGTAGCTGCTATAGCTGCAGAGGTAGATCTATTGTAGATCAGACCATCTACTTTTGAGAATCAATTATGTATAATTATAACTTGTGGCAGATAATGGCAATTAACTGTAAATTTATCAAGTAATCATTTTGGGTTGTAATAACTTTTAAATTGTGGATTCAAAGACTTGTACTTATTTAAATTTCATCTCTGAGACTATAACGGGTTGTGGTGTGTGTTAGTGTGGGGTCACAGCATAAGGTTAGTTGTTATTAATTAAGTGAAGTGATATTGTGGAAAGAAAGACCGTGACGACCCGGATCCCCGACCCCGGATCTGGGGGTGTTACAGAAATGGTATCAGAGCTAAGCGTTATAAACCTCAGAGATGATGGGACGTTAAGATAATAAGTTCACTAAGATAATAAGAACTCTTGCCAAGTTCATAGTCGGGCTACCTAACGTAGTACTGACAGTTAAAACCCTTATGGGAACCCTTATAAATATCGTGATAGGAGCGTAGTTCGTTATCGTATATGGTAGCGGGACTCCGAACCCTGAGGTTGAGGAGCAACATCGCGATGATATTTTATTACTAATTGGAGATCGGATTGTGGATCCGATAGAGTGTCCTAATGCAGGACCGGATGATGTTGATATTGAGGATTTAGCGGTTGAGGATGTTGTCCTAGAAGGGATAGTTGTTGAGGAGGATCCCATGGAGGATCCTGACAGGATTGGATAAAGGACCACTGATGAATTGATGACCATGGTTTGGTCGACTACCAGAGGTAGGATTGGCCGGTCACTACCGGAGGTTCGTTCAAGTTGTAAAGATAGTAGCCCCTTTAACGCGGCTTACTCGTAAGACTGAGAAGTTCGAATGGACAGAGAAATGCGAGAACAACTTTCAAGAACTGAAGCAGAGGTTGGTGATGGCCCTTATGCTGGCGTTGCCGGATGGAAAAAGAGATTTTGTGAAGTATAGTGACGCTTCGCACAAGGGCTTAGGGTGCGTGCTTATGCAGCACGGTAAGGTAATCGCGTACATGTCAAGACAATTAAGGTAATATGAAATTCGATATCCCCGCTCATGAGCTTAGGCTCGTGGCAATAGTTTTACCCTAAGGATTGGAGGCACTACTTGTATGGAGAGAAGTGCGAGAATTACCTAAGCCATAAGTGCTCTAGTACATTTTCACGTAGAAAGAGCTCAACATATGCCAGAGGAGGCAGTTAGAGCTAATCAAGAATAATGATTGGGAGATTCTTTATCATTCGGGGAAAGCCAATATGGTGGCTGATGCCCTTAGTAAAAAGGAGAGACTCAAGATGATAATGTCTTTTGGAGAGTTTATAAGAGATTTTGAGAAAATGGAAATAGAAGTGAAAGTAACCGGAGCCGGTACCGAAAAGCTGTTTGAGATTGCAATACAGCCCGAATTATTGGAAAAGATCATATTGTGCCAGAAAAAGTTATGAATGAAGGCAGGGAGCCAACAATTAGATAAAAGATTAATATCGAGAAAGATGATAAGGGAATAATGAGGTATTCCTATAGAATTTGGGTTCCGAAAGTTCAAGAGCGTAAGGATGAGAACTTAGATGAGAGCCATAGTTTGAGGAATAAGATTTAGAGTAAACCCTGAACGTGATAGTCAGGGAGGTCGCCATCAAGATAGAAGGAACCCATGACATAATGGAGTGGAAAATAAGGATTTTAAATTAAAAGATGACTCCAATTATGGGGAGTAGGAAGAAATATTTAGACTAAGAAAGCAAAAGTCGAGCGAGATAAGGAGACCCAAGACGGTACTCCTATACGACAATTCATGGACCTGTCTAAAAAGAACTTAGACTATTATCCCCAACCACCACCCTGAGGAGACAGTGCGGTGAGAAATTCTTTCAGGACCTTTAAGTCGCTAAGCTCTCAGAGTTCCATGGAACAAGCTGACCCAGCCGAGGCAAGAGCCTGGCTAAAGGAAATATAGGAATTATTTGAGATTCTAAATGATTGACGAATCACAAAAGACTGTTTTTGTCACTTACCCTCCTAAGAGAGAGACCACCCACTGGTGAAAGACCAAGAAAGGCACGGAGCCAGAGGTTATGATAAACTGATTAAAGTTCAGCCAATTGTTTTCGGGAAAGTAATTCCCAAGGTTATGGAGAGAGTGTAAAAGCTTTAGAGCCAGAACAAAGGCAGACGAGTATGATGAATTGTGAATTTAAGTTGTAAAAGTGGTCAAGATTCGTTCTAAGGGCACGAATCCAGAATGACGGGATGTTGAAATCAATGCTTATGTTGTGTTGGTTCATGAAATAATGATAAGAGAAAGGAAAAAAAAAAAATTGAAGTGGAAAGGAATATAACGGCAATAGAGTTTGAGGTATGATAAGGGAGTTGGGTATGAGGAAACCCTAACGACTCGTAGCAATAGAAATAGAAAAGTATGCATTCGTCAGGATGAGGGTGATTCACCATAAGTTAAAATTGATGGTTGAGGGCATAAGAGATACATATAGTTATCCCCTGTAAGTTGGGAGGATTCGAGGAAACCTTGAGATAATTCGAAGGATAAATAATGAGACGCGGATAGACTAAGGGGATAAGGAAGTAAGAAATTAGGAAAAATTGGATGAAGGAAGTGACCTTCAAGAAGGTGAAATGTAAGACCGGTGGCTTGATACCCAGAAAGGGAGACGCCAGGTATGAAAGATATCCCAACATTGAGGTGACTGTTGAGATAAACAACAAAAGTAAATAAGGAATTATTAAGAAGAAGTTCACGTTGAACACGACCAATATCTTCCAGAACATCCTTGTTATCGTTACCAAATTAGGCAAGACAAGCGGATAACCGTTGTTATCTTTTGGAGGCCATATGGATTGACCTCAATTTGAATAAGGATGCTATTATGAAGTTAGGTATAGACTATCGAGGTGGGAATGATGAATATGATAATCTATCAAGGATATATGACTTGATTTATTCGTGGAAGGATGCAGGTACCTTTTTAAGGTGGAATTAAGGATAGAACATTGGTAACTTAAAATGAATCCTAGGGGACTGCATAAAGGTTGGCATGTCACCCTTAATAGGGACAGTATGAGTTTTGACAGTATGATTGGGAAAGGGTTAAGGTAACAACAACCTTTAAGAATCAGTGGAGAAATTTTGCAGAAGTATATAGACAATGGTTCTACTATTAAGTAAATGGTATTGTGATATGCCCTGTATCTAGGGAATACAGGAGGAACGATTGAAGGATAACCTTAGAGGTTTTATAAGGAAAAAGGTAATATTCAAAATTCTCAAGAATAGAAATGTGGATAAAGGAAATATGACGTAATTATAATGATGCCAAGTGGGGCACGTGTTAAACCACGAGAAAGTATGGATCGAACCAGTAATGGTCGAAATTGTTCAGGGCAATTAGGACTTAAGATAAAAAAAATGTTCTAAGTATGATTGAGAGTCAGTCTTGACAGTGATTAGCCTCTAAAGAATGAGGCAATAACTTATGGAAAAATGGTGATATTTTTTTCCCATCTGATTTTAAGGAAAACATCTTCACTCAAGCAGTGATCGGAAATAAGGTAGAAAATTTATTTGGAGGTGGTTAAAATGACATTGACTGTAAGGAAATTTTACTATCAGGAAAGGCCAAAGAGGTGGCCGACACTTTAAAGGTAAGTGGATAATTATAGGCGCGTGTGCCAAAAGAATACAGTGATGATGGTTAAAAATGTGAAGGTTGAATTATGGTTTGGAAGATTGACATTCCTTCTGATGACTGTGCAATACCCAACCGTAATAGTAGTTGGTAAAGGTTTAATTCGTGTAATCACCATGAACGGGCTATCTATCTTAGAAGGTCCTATCTTGAGATAAGCCAGGACCATGTTTCAAAAGGACTAGATGAACCCTTGAGTTAATTCTTCTATTTAGGGCGTATGATTAAGAATGGTATTAAGCCTGCTATCGTTGCTTTGATTGAAACTCTTCTGCACTTTTATCTGCTTCATGTCATGTATGTATATCAGGATCAGGAGTGTTCTTCATGAATCAGGAATGGGTGATTATGTTACCTCCTTAGAAGGATTTGATACGAGATGTATGGACTCTGTATGGTTAGCTATTAAGACTTCAGGGAAAATGAATGACTACAGTGGGTCAGTGGTGGACCATAGTAAGGCAGCAATGATTCTGCGAGTAGTGAGCTGATTACAACCAGTGAGAGTTGTATTGGAATGGGTGTTGAGATTGAGTACCACTAATCGGGTCGTGGTAGTGTATAAGTTATCATTGATAGACTAATTAAGTAGAGTATCTACCTGGTGAATAATTATTCTTTCTTATCAATAGAGAGTCGTATTATTATACGAGGAAGGTTGCGGTGCAAGCATAGAATTCTAGTAACGATGATGTATAGAATGAGATCCCAGATTCGATTTTCGATGTCGAGGGAGTTTCAAAGGTGATATGTATAAGCTCGAGGAAGAGTGTGGGTCCATAGAATGATGGACGGGATAGCGAAAATATTTAGGCATGGGAAATACGAGGCTATAATGCTTAATGTTGATTATAATACGTATATGATTTGTTTCTCCTATGACAAACCTCTATAGTTCAGAGGTAGGTTCCAAGCCAGATATTTTGTGGCAGTATATTTTTTTCATATATACAATTCTCTTCAGTTCGTTCTTTTCTCTTCTTTTCATTTCATGTAAGCTGAGAAGAACAACCCTTCCAGAAGGGGAGGTATTGCCGAATGACTATCTATCTTTGTGATAGAAGCCTAGTAGGATACCACATGTTGTTTAATTGCTTGTCAAGTACTAAAGGCTGGCCACCTTCTGTACTAACTATGCGATATAACAAGTGTTCATGATCATAGTGATCTCTCAACAAATTCCTTTACTTCTATTTGATTGATCAAATTTTGGAAAATAGAAACAACTGAAAAAGGAGTAATAAAGTGGTGGTAGTATGCGGAATGGAAACACATTCGTGATACTAAGGTTGACGTGGTTATTAAAAGGTTATAGAACGCTAACGAGCAAAAGTATAACCCGTATAATATTAGGAACGGAAGGTAGTAGCGATTACGAACTGGAAAAGAATGGGTATTGAGAAGCAAAAGTTCTAATGATAAAAGCTATAATGAGAGTCTGTGCAATAGACTTGAAAGAATTTGGAATGATCACTTAATCGGATTTAGTTATCTTACGATCATAGATCTATGTCAGTATTAAGGTATCGCCTTATGAGATCCTTGAGGGAAGACCTAATGTCTGATCTCCCTTACGTTAGGATGAAGTTGTAGAGCGCAAGATGCTCGGACCCGCAGTAGTCCAAAGGACCAAGGATATAATAGATCTAATCAGAGGACGACTGGTAGTAGCCAGGAAGGACATAAGAAGTATTTCGATTTGACCCGAAAGGACAAAGAATAGGAAGGAGGCTTGTTAAAAGTATTCCCTTGAAAAGAATTAATGAGATTCAGAAAGAAAGGAAAGCTAAGTCCACCAATTGTTGGACCCTTGGATATTAAGGAGTATTGGGAAGTTAGCATATGAGCTAGCCTTACCCCAGACATGTAGCGAGTTCATAAAGCGTTTCACGTATCAATGTTAAGAAAGGGTAATTCGGATGCCAGATAAATAGGGGCATAGGAGCGCATAGACATGCAACCAGACGTAACCTATATGGAGCAACCAGGAAGGGTTATAGATTGAAAAAAGGACATAGTGCTTAGGTGAAGGATTATCCAAACTAGGCAGAGTTGGTGGGAGGACCACAATATGGGAAAATTGACTAGAGAGTTAGAAGGCACATGACTAAGAAAGAATCCCAGCTGTTTTCTATCTGATTCCGGGACGGAATCCTTTTAAGGAGGGGAGACTGTAATAACCCCAATTTTTGGAGAATTTTGAAACCCTTATGAATAGTGTTTTTGCTGAATGAGAAAACTTTTCATGCCACACTAATGTAGGGTTCTGTTATTGATCTTCTGGGATATTATTAGTACTCTATATGGTATATAAGTGTATGTAAAGATCGTCAGAATCCAATTCCGAACACTTTGATTTTCCCGGAAATCCACTAGATACGGAAAGAATTGAGAAAAAGGTAACAAGATAAAAAAGGATTTAAATTAAAGGATTATAGGAGAGGATCATAAAAGGAATATAATATATTGAGAGAAGGTTAAGGGAACCTAAGTAATAAGATCCCGGGTATGATCCCTCAAACGATAAACGAGAACGAAAGATAAGCGAACCGTAAAACAAATAAGTGACCAAGAGACAAGCTTGTACAAGAAGCCAGGGATTGTGACATCATCAAACCACAAGGTGTGGACAAGTGGGAGCATTATGACATGTGCAAGGTGACATAGGCATGACAAAAAAGGAAGGAATTGTTGGATGATTGTAAACCACACAAAGTTCAAGGTTAGAAGGGTAATTAACCAAAAACAAACCA